>NC_084605.1:3684419-3870007 GCF_033807715.1 Cololabis saira | reverse complement strand
ATGAACACGTATGAACACGTAAAAAACACGTACGAACACGTACGAACACGTACGAACACGTACGAACACGTATGAACACGTACGAACACGTATGAACACGTATGAACACGTAAAAAACACGTACGAACACGTACGAACACGTACGAACACGTATGAACACGTATGAACACGTAAAAAACACGTACGAACACGTACGAACACGTATGAATGAACACGTATGAACGCTTACGGACACATACGAACATGTACGAACACGTACCAACATGTACGAACACATACCAACATGTACAAACACGTACGGACACGTAGGAACATGTAGGAACATGCAGGAACACGTACAAACATGTAGGAACACGTACGAACACGTACGAACACGTACAAACATGTAGGAACATGCAGGAACACGTACAAACATGTAGGAACATGCAGGATCACGTACGGACATGTACGAACACATACGAACACGTACGGACATGTACGAACACGTACGGACACGTAGGAACAGGTACGAACACGTACGGATACGTACAGACACGTACAAACACGTACGGACACGTACGGACATGTACGAACACGTACGAACACGTACGAACACGTACGAACACGTACGAACATTTAAGAACACGTACGGACATGTACGGAAACGTACAATCATGTATGAACACGTATGAACGTGTACGAACACGTACCAACATGCAGGAACATGTACGAACACGTACGAACATGTACGAACAGATGAACACGTACGAACGTGTACAAACACGTACAAACACGTACGGACACGTACAAACACGTACGAACACGTACGGACACGTACGGACACGTACGAACACGTACGAACACGTACGGACACGTACGAACCCGTAGGAACATGTAGGAACACGTACGGACACGTACGGACATGTATGAACGTGTACGAACATTTACGAACGTGTACAAACGGGTACGAACATGTACGAACACGTACTAACTTTGAAATGACTTTAGTTCAGTCAGGGGCGGATCTAGGGGTGGGGCCATGGGGGCCGAGGCCCCGCCTGTAATCTGATTGGCCCCTGAAGTGCCCCTGTTCTGTCAATCAACGGGCAAGCTGAGAATTTGATGATCATTACTGCAGTTCCACCCCCAAACTAGTGGTGACGCCTGTTGCGTCAATACAAGTGAATAGAAGAAGAAACAGCTCGGTGCACTCTAGGTGGGACAAACCAAACATGTGTGTGCTGCCGCGGCACAAGAGACTCGCGGTCCACTCTTTTAAGAGCGGACCGCTCTGCCGCCGAGCTCCGCGGCGCGCAAGAGGGCGCCTGCCACGGGGTTTGTGCTGCACTTGCCTGCCCAAATTGAAAATTTTTTGATTTCACCGCTTAGAGCTGCTTTGTTTGCGCCGCGCACACGGCCGGGTGGGCGCAGAATCAACACAGAGTTGGCGCAGAGCAAGGCGTGCATATTTGTTGCCAGTACTCAAGTTGTAAAAAAAAAATCAGGGGGGATGGTGGATTTTATCATATGGGGACAGATAATTTGTGCTGATTACAAATAATATATTACAAACAATAGCAGTGACCAAAACACCTGCAGAAATACTGCAGGAATGACATAGCAGCAGTTAAATGCAGCCTTCTGTAAGCTTTAAATATCCACTGGGCTTACATCAAATACATCAAAACACAACAATAAAAAACACTTTTCTGAACTTATCAATATGACTCTGTCCTTCACAGGATAAGTAAAATGGATCACTGCAAAAACTCACAATCTTAACAAGAATATTTGTCTTATTTCTAGTTAAAATGTCTCATTTTAGTAAAAAAATCTCATTAGACTTAAAACAAGACTCATCACTGGAAAAAACTACAATTTTTCTCCTGTTTCAAGTAGATTTTCACTTGAAATAAGTAGAAAAATCTGCCAGTGGAAATCTGCTTGTTCCACTGGCAGATTTTTCTACTTATTTCAAGTGAAAATTTACTTGAAACAGGTGAAAATTGTCAAATAAGTTATTTTTCTGGTGTTATTTTTCTGGTGATGACTCTAAATGTTGAAATAGCAGTAAAACCACATTCATTGATGAAATGACATAAGGGATGGAAAGGAGGGATGGCAGTTTTACAGGGGGGATGATTTGGACCGTTTTTATTTCAGGGGGGAGTTTTTCCGAACTGGCGCCCTTTTCCCACTGGTTTGGACGTACAGTAGCTACAGCTCAATTTGCAAAATGTATTTGTCCCTGCTTCAAAGAAAAGCCCTGGCTTTAGTTCTTCTGAGGAGGAGACGAGCAGCAGCAGCAAGGAGGGTCCATGAAATCCTCATGAGAAGACGGGATTTGGGGGAATCCAGGCTCGTTGGAGCTACAGCTCCATGATGACCAGGTCTACTTCAGATTGAACAGGGAGCAGTTTGACAGCCTGTTGGGGAGTGGGTCCTCAGCAGGATGACAACCACCTTCTCTCCTATTGGTCGCACCGAGATGCCCTCACAGCGCGGTGAAATTAAAAAATGTTCAATTCAGGCGCAGGCAGGTGAAACGCCCGTGTCAGGTGGCCTCTCCTGCGCTGCCAAGCTCGCCAGCAGAGCGGCCCACTCTTGCGCTGCGGCAGCACATACACGATGAATGGGAAAGCCGGCGGCGGTCCCGCTTTGCGCCCTCTATGTGAAAGGGACTTAATACTGTTGGCCCCTGAAGGTTACATTTGGCCCCATAATGGCCCCTGTTTCAGAAAAATCCTAGAACCGCCAGTGAGTTCAGTTATTCTGCTCCTCACCGGTGGAACAAACTTCCTGTAGACCTGAGGTCTGCTCCAACTGTAGATCCTTTAAATCAGGGTTAAAAACATTACTGTTTACTGAAGCGTACTCCTGCTGTATTCTACTGCCCTTATTTTTAACAGCTTGTGCTTTTTATTATTTTACTTCTTTTCTTATCATCTTATTCATAATTTTATTCAATCTTATTTGTTATTTACTGTCTAATTATGTATTGCCGCTTTTAATGTCAATGTAAAGCACTTTGAATTACCTTGTGTTGAACTGTGCTCTATAAATAAACTTGCCTTGCCTTGCCTTTAGATCAAATATATTTCTCGATAACAAACCGGGCTGTGAAATAACTTTGTGCAATATTACACAACACTTTTTTTATCCTTATTATTCTTTTTATAGCACCGCAGTTTCTATTTTATTTTTATTTTTTTAATTTTATTTTTACCTTTTACTTTATTTTGAATTTTCTTATCTTTTTTATCTTTATATGTTTATATGTGTTTGGCTTTTTGTGTGTGATGGATGGAGATATACGTAAATATATATTTTATGATAATGTGACGTTCCAATCGTTCAAAAAGTTATTTATTTATCTATTAGGTGACATCTTTTTAGAGAATAACTGTATATACACCCCGAACCCCGAGGTGGGGGGCCCCTCCTCATCGTGTCCCTTCTGTCTGTTTTCTCATGTTCACATATTTCAGGCTGACCTCCCCCTCAGATCCTCAGATCCTCCCCCGACCAGGATTCACCCCCCGTCAGACTCCCAGCATGCACTCTGCTCCTCCTCCTCCCTGATCTACACCAGTCTCCTCCCCCAGCCCATCCCTCGTTTCTCCCTCTCCTCCTCCTCTCCTCTTCTCTCCTCTGTTCCTGCAGGATGAGCCGGCGGTCTGGAGGGTCCGGTCTCCCTCTCTTCTCCTCCTCTTCTTCTGGGTGGGTGTCCAGGATAATGACCCCCCCCCCCAGCCCGGGGGCAGCTGGGGGCAGAACCGCTGAACTGGACCTGCTGACCCGGGTCTGGATGTGAAGGTGAGACCTGACCAGAGCTGCTAGAGGAGCCAAAGATTGTACTCCAGTAAAAGTACTGTTACTTCAGAATAATATGAATCTAGTACAGGGATCAGCAACCCAACATGTTTTAGAGCCATATTGGACCAAAAACAAAAAACAAATATGTCTGGAGCCGCAAAAAATGTCTTGTATCAGCCTTAGAATGAAGGCAACACATGCTGCATGTATCTAGTTATAACTGGGGGGAGATTTTTTTTTCATTATGCACTCGAGATTAATGTTGAAGTACAATCAACAGAGAGAAAAAAGTCAAAATGTTGAGAAAAAAAAGTCGAAATTTCGAGAAAAAAGTCAAAATGTTGAGAAAAAAGTCGAAATGTCGAGAAAAAGTCGAAATGTCGAGATTAATGTTGAAGTACAATCTCGAGAAAAAAGTCGAAATGTGGAGAAAAAAGTCGAAATGTGGAGAAAAAAGTTGAAATGTCGAGATTAAAAAGGAAGAAAATCTCATGGATCTCAGATCCAGCTGCAGATCCAGCTGCAGATCCAGATCCAGCTGCAGATCCAGATCCAGCTGCAGATCCAGCTGCAGATCCAGCTGCAGATCCAGCTGCAGATCCAGCTGCAGATCCAGATCCTGGACTCTTTAACCCTTCACAGGGCGACAGTTAGGGATGGGCGGTATGGACTAAAAAATGTATCACAGTAATTTCTGGCATTTATCCTGATAACGATAAAAATGACGATTAAAAAAATACCAATTAAACTCCACCTTTGTAACTATAAATATATCACCACATTCAGTCTTTGGAGCCAAATCACTGCTCTAAAAGAATAATAAATGCTACTAAACTACAACAATTACATTTAATTAATAAAAACCAATTAAATGAGTCCACCAAGTCCAATTTATCCTTCTTTCTTTCTTTCTTTCTTTCTTTCTTTCTTTCTTTCTTTCTTTCTTTCTTTCTTTCTTTCTTTCTTTCTTTCTTTCTTTCTTTCTTTCTTTCTTTCTTTCTTTCTTTCTTTCTTTCTTTCTTTCTTTCTTTCTTTCTTTCTTTCTTTCTTTCTTTCTTTCTTTCTTTCTTTCTTTCTTTTAGGCTCATATCTTTCCATCCATCCTTCCTTCCTTCCTCCCTTCCTCCTTCCTTCCTCCTTCCTTCCTTCCTTCCTTCTTTCCTTCCATCATTCCTTCCTTCCTTCCATCTTTCCTTCCTTCCTTCCTTCCTTCCTTCCTTCCTTCCTTCCTTCCTTCCTTCCTTCCTTCCTTCCTTCCTTCCTTCCTTCCTTCCTTCTTTCCTTCCATCATTCCTTCCTTCCTTCCATCTTTCCTTCCTTCCTTCCTTCCTTCCTTCCTTCCTTCCTTCCTTCCTTCCTTCCTTCCTTCCTTCCTTCCTTCCTTCCTTCCTTCCTTCCTTCCTTCACGTACGTTGTGCGTGGATTTAACACAGAATCATAAATCAGTTTTACACAAAAACATCATCAACAGGAATTTATCATTTTTACCGTGAGATACAAATTCTTACTGTGGGGAATTTTTTTGACGGTTTATCGTGAACGGTAAAATATCACCCATTCCTAGCGATAGTCCATATCAGGGGGTTATTGCATAAGTTTTAGTCAGAGGTCGGTCCAGTATTTGATTGACTGCCCTGAAGCGGGCGACGCCTCACACGGGTCCTTGGCCGGTCCGATATCTGCAGGACAAACATGCTAAAGAACAAAAAACAAAGTTCTTTATGCGTTTAGAAATGCCAATTTTTTTTCTTCTTAATTTTTCTTCTCAGCCTCTCTTGACTCTGAATAGTTTTGACTATTGACATAAATACTCAGTTAAGATAAAGTTTAACACCAGATCTCACCCCTGAACACACCAGAGGACGTATTAATGCCTGTTAGGATCTGCTGCTTCAGCATGTGGAGCTCTGTTACCCAGGAAGAGCGAAATATTAGAAGAGTTTTATCGATAAACAAAGTTTTTTTTAAGGACAGAAAGCTCCCGTTTCCTTCAAAGTCAAAGGATTTGATTTCTAGGCTGAATAACAGTCTCTGAAGGTCCAGTCGTGATCTCGTCTCAGGTGACACAGCGGCCGGTTCATAGAGCCGCTTCTCTTGTTTTCAAGCAGTTTTGCCCAAGGATTTATACCTTTTTCTGTTTTTGACTGCTGATGAGCGTAAAAGGATTTAAAAGTTGAGAGTAATAACTGTATTTTAGTGTATCTTAAAGTCTTCAGACGACAGGATATCTGTGGTGGGGTTTGAAACTGCTCCAAGGTCAAAGCCGAGTCACCCCCGAAGGTTTGTGAGAGAATCCTCTGTCATGGTGGCTCCTACAAAACCGCAGGATTCGGCTCAGCGATACTATTGTCACGGGTGTGGTTTGTTGAGAACCCAAATGCAGGAGAGCAGGAGCCAGGAGTAGCAAAAAACTGGGTTTATTAATCAAAAAAACAAGAACCCAGGCCAACACACGGCCAAAGTTCCGGGGGACGCCCACGGGGCCGGGCCGACCGGCGAGGCTTGGGCTGTGGCGTGGGACTTGGCTGTGGCGTGGGACTTGGAACTTGGCTGTGGTGTGGGACGTGGAACTTGGCTGTGGCGTGGAACTTAACTGTGGCGTGGGACTTGGCTGTGGCGTGGGACGTGGAACTTGGCTGTGGTGTGGAACTTGGCTGTGGCGTGGAACTTGGAACTTGGCTGTGGTGTGGAACTTGGCTGTGGCGTGGGACTTGGAACTTGGCTGTGGTGTGGAACTTGGCTGTGGCGTGGAACTTGGAACTTGACTGTGGTGTGGGACGTGGAACTTGGCTGTTGTGTGGAACTTGGCTGTGGCGTGGGACGTGGAACTTGGCTGTGGTGTGGGACTTGGAACTTGGCTGTGGCGTGGAACTTGGACTTAGCTGTGGCGTGGAACTTGGCTGTGGCGTGGGACGTGGAACTTGGCTGTGGCGTGGAACTTGGCTGTGGCGTGGGACTTGGCTGTGGCGTGGAACTTGGCTGTGGCGTGGGACGTGGAACTTGGCTGTGGCGTGGAACTTGGCTGTGGCGTGGGACTTGGCTGTGGCGTGGAACTTGGCTGTGGCGTGGGACGTGGAACTTGGCTGTGGCGTGGAACTTGGCTGTGGCGTGGGACTTGGCTGTGGCGTGGGACTTGGGACTTGGCTGTGGCGTGGGACGTGGAACTTGGCTGTGGCGTGGAACTTGGCTGTGGCGTGGGACGTGGAACTTGGCTGTGGCGTGGAACTTGGCTGTGGCGTGGGACGTGGAACTTGGCTGTGGCGTGGAACTTGGCTGTGGCGTGGGACGTGGAACTTGGCTGTGGTGTGAGACTTGGAACTTGGCTGTGGCGTGGAACTTGGCTGTGGCATGGGACGTGGAACTTGGCTGTGGCGTGGGACGTGGAACTTGGCAGTGGTGTGGGACTTGGCTGTGGCGTGGAACTTGGAACTTGGCTGTGGTGTGGGACTTGGCTGTGGCGTGGGACGTGGAACTTGGCAGTGGCGTGGGACGTGGAACTTGGCTGTGGCGTGGGACTTGGCTATGGCGTGGGACTTGGACTTGGCTGTGGTGTGGGACTTGGCTGTGGCGTGGGACTTGGAACTTGGTTGTGGCGTGGGACGTGGAACTTGGCTGTGGCGTGGGACGTGGAACTTGGCTGTGGCGTGGAACTTGGCTGTGGCGTGGAATTTGGCTTGGGGGCAGACAGGATACGAGGAGCAGGTTTCGGGAGGCAAAGGCTCCTCGGAGCTGGCTGAGGGGGAACCCGGGGCCTTGGCGCTGGCTGCGGGGGGTCCGGGACCATCACCGGAGCAGGGGCTGATGCGTCCGGGACCACCGCCGGGACAGGAGCAAGCTGGGGCTTCTCCGCCTCCCGGCAGAGAAACTCCCAGAGGGAAATGAGCTCTCCCGCTGGGTCCATCTTGGTCGGTCCGTTCTGTCACGGGTGTGGTGAGGACCCAAACGCAGGAGAGCAGGAGGCAGGAGTTACAAAAAAACTGGGTTTATTAATCAAAAAAACAAGAACAAAAAACGCTGCAGAGCAGGGTTAACAAAACACGAGAGCAGAAACCATAAACCTGACATGGAGGAAGCAAACAGTACTGGATCATAGCGGTCTCTGTGAAACCCTCCGGTAACGTTAGAGGTTCCCGTTAAAACTGAACCGTCTGAATCGTATCATCAGATACTTCACGTTTCTTCTTCCCCCAGGTGTTTATTCTCCTTCATGCTGCACAGGTGACCTAAACAAACTAAGCTCTGAGCTCTGTGATGCTTCTCCGTCTCATAATCGAGTCCCTACAGACCATAATATGTCATTCTAACCACAAGGTGACTGAAATAATGTAACTGCACTCTAAAAAAGAGACTTGGCAGTGCGACCCGACCTCATTAATTATTTATTTATCTTTGGCATTTACACGGCCGGACGGACGGCTCAAGTTTCACTGCAGCAGTGACAGTTTTCGGTGGAGCAGCTTTGCAGGACCGAGCCTGGGGGCGTGTGGGGGGACGGGGGCTTTTGGGGGGGGTTTAGTTCTCATAACATCTGTGCAGCTGCGTGAGGCGGCTAACATCGGTTTAGCCCAGGGGTCGGCAAACCAAAATGTTTTAGATCCTTATTGGACCAAAAACACAAAAACAAATATGTCTGGATCCGCAAAAAAATGAGTCTTGTATCAGCCTTAGAATGAATTAGTTATAACTGGGGGAGATTTATTTTTTCATTATGCACTTAGAGAAAAAAGTCGAAATGTTGAGAAAAAAGTCAAAATGTCGAGAAAAAAGTCGAAAAGTCGAGATTAATGTTGAAGTACAATCTTGAGAAAAAAGTCGAAATGTCGAGAAATAAGTCCAAATCTCGAGAAAAAAGTTGAAATGTCAAGAAAAAAGTTGAAATGTCGAGAAAAAAGTCAAAATTTCGGAGAAAAAAGTCAAAATGTCGAGATTAAAAAAGGAAAAACGAAGAAAAGAAGAAAAACAGGAAAAAAAGAGAAAAAAAGAAAAAAGAAGAATAAAAGAAAAAAAAGAAGAAGAAAAGAGAAAAAAAGAAAACGAAAAGGAAAAAAGAAGAAAATAGTAAAAAAAAAAAAAGTAAAAAAAAGGTGAAACATTTTTGAAAAAGCTCCAGGAGCCACTAGGGCGGCGCTAAAGAGCCGCATGCGGCTCTAGAGCCGCAGGTTGTTGACAGCCGGTTTAGCCTGAGTGGACTCACCGCGACCCCCTCAGGGGGTCGGAGAGTTTCCATCACAGATCCACTAACGCGTCGCTGAAGGCCGGAGTCATAAGAGTTCCACAAACACGGCCGGCGTGATGGAGGGAGCGAGGAGGGAGGGAGGGAGGGGTGGAGGAGGGAGGAGGGAAGGGTGGAGGAGGAGAGGAGGAGGGACGGCACCCAGGTGAAGCAGGAGGAGGATAAGTGCGTGGAGGTCGACTGGGTCGCGGCTGTTGTTGACCCATCTGTTGTTGTGAACCTTCGGTTTAATCAACTGAGTTTCAGCAGGACGGACGGATGGATGGATGGTTGATGGATGGATGGATGGATGGATGATGGATGGATGGATGGATGGATGGATGGATGGATGGATGGACGGACAGATGGACGGACGGACGGACGGACGGACGGATGGATGGATGGTTGATGGATGGATGGATGGATGGATGATGGATGGATGGATGGATGCATGATGGATGGATGGATGGATGGACGGACGGACGGACGGACGGATGGACGGATGGATGGATGGATGCATGATGGATGCATGGATGGATGAATGGATGCATGATGGATGAATGGATGGGTGAATGGATGGATGGATGGATGGATGGATGAATGATGGATGGATGGATGGATGCATGATGGATGGATGGATGGATGGATGGATGGATGGATGGATGAACGGACGGACAGACGGATGGATGAATGAATGTCAGAATGGATGGATGGATGGATGGATGGTTGATGGGTGGATGGATGCATGATGGATGGATGGATGGATGGATGGATGGATGGATGGATGGATGGATGGATGAACGGACGGACGGACGGACAGACGGATGGATGAATGAATGTCAGAATGGATGGATGGATGGATGGATGGACCTTCTTCCGGCTCTCGACGAATGCGGACGCTTTTTCTGCTCCTCTCCCTTATCAATCTGCCTGCTGCTGCTTTTTGTCTTCAGAGTCTCTCCTTTTCACTCCTCCGAAATTCTACAATCATGGAATTGATTAACTGGTCTCTCAGCACAATTGACCAAATTTTTGCGACGAGAAGTGAGGGGGTAAGGGAGCCCTCCTGCCCCGATGGGACATTTTTTGCTGGATACACAATGGATTCCTACAAATATTGGAAACCGTTGTGTTTGGTGATCCTGTCTGTCGAGGACGTTGAAGATGCTTCATAATTGGATTTCTGATAGCAGGATTTCTCCTAATTGGAGGGGGGGGATTCCTGGTCTACCGACAAACACGTAAGTCGTCGACAGCTGTTTTGGCCCTTTCAGAGCTGCCGGACGTGGCTGAGGGGATAAGCACGGCTACCAACACTCAGACTTTAACGCTGGGGGAGCAAAGCCGAAAGCTGGATGCGATTCTCGAACAGAATTGCAGGCTAGCGGCGGTGTTTGAGCTCATTGGCAAGATGGAGAAGACCTTGGAGAAGTTGGAAGCTCGGCTTGGCAGGAATTGATCGCAAATTCGTCTGTTTGGAGTCGCCATTGATGAACCAGAGACTAAAGGCAAGATGGAAAATTACTGAGTCTGTCTGTTTGCAATATAATTGTTGATTCTATAATCTGGCCTTGACAGAGCGACTTGGCCGATCGCTCCAGTCACAATCTCCCTGGTGGAATGTAAACAAGGGACTCTGCCCCCACTAACCCTCCCCTCTCCAGGAACATCTGTGGACCTGTTTTCAGAACTGACCGAGCCGCCTGATAACATCAAGGATATGGGCTGAGGAGCAGCTCTGAGCGAAGTTCACGGACGCTTACACACACACAATGATAAATACACCTCCCTCATTCTCAACGCCTTCCTCGGCTCCCCCTCTTATCGGCCCCCCCAACGCAGTCTCTGGGTTTCGAGCGCCACGAAGTCGCGGCCCTCACTTGGCTGAACTGTGCATCATCCTCGCCTGTCTCACACGTCTTTACTCAGACCTTTCCTAAACAGCTGAACAAAAGTTCTTTATTTGACCACTACCAACCTTTTCCCATCTCTTCTCCGTTGGTCCCCCAGATCAGGCGCCGGGTCATGACCGACTGGCCCAACGTGACGGGGGCCGGGCCCCTGGAGCTGGTTCTGAGGCGGGAGGAGCTGCAGAAGTCCAGGTGTGTCCTGGGCTTCTTCCCGGTGGTCTACTACAGCATCCTGCTCTGCGTGGGAGTCCCAGGTACCACCAACACCTGCCATGACCTCCCAGAATCCCTCTGGTTGCTCTGGCAACCACATCCCCCGTCTGGCTGCAGTGCTGAAATGCTGTGACCCACCAATGTTTTACCCCCCCCTTCCGGAGCAATAACAGGCTTTTTGTGGAGTATTGTGTTGTTTCACTTTTTCTTGTACTGCAGAAACATTAAGAGTCAGACTATTGATCCTGCTGCCACCATATTTATGTCTCTTTGGTAGATAGATAGATAGATAGATAGATAGATAGATAGATAGATAGATAGATAGATAGATAGATAGATAGATAGATAGATAGATAGATAGATAGATAGATAGATAGATAGATAGATAGATAGATAGATAGATAGATAGATAGATAGATAGATAGATAGATAGATAGATAGATAGATAGATAGATGAAGTTGTAAATTACCCCATAGGGCAGGGGTCGGCAACCCAAAATGTTGAAAGAGCCATATTGGACCAAAAACGCAAAAAAACAAATGTCTGGAGCCGCAAAAAATGAAAAGTCTTTTATAAGCCTTAGAATGAAGAAACACATGCTGCATGTATCTAGTTATAACTGAGGGAAGATTTTTTTTCATTATGCACTTATGCAAAAAGTTGAAATGTTGAGAAAAAAGTCGAAATGTCGAGATTAATGTTGAAGTACAATCTCGAGAAAAAAGTCGAAATATTGAGAAAAAAGTCGAAATTTCGAGAAAAAAGTCAAAATTTCGTGAAAAAAGTCGAAATGTTGAGAAAAAAGTCGAAATGTCGAGAAAAGTCGAAATTTCGAGAAAAAAGTCAAAATGTTGAGAAAAAAGTTGAAATGTCGAGAAAAAAGATGAAATGTCGAGATTAAAAAGGAAGAAAAAAAGAAGAAAAAAAGGGAAAAAAGGTCAAACATTCTTGAAAAAGCTCCAGGGAGCCACTAGGGCGGCGCTAAAGAGTTAGTTAGTTAGTTAGTTAGTTAGTTAGTTAGTTAGTTAGTTAGTTAGTTAGTTAGTGGTAGGTAGGTAAGTAGGTAGGTAGGTAGTTGGTAAAAGGTAAAGGTACACTGAACATCGTGACTTGCAGCCCTGTTGCATTCTGGGAGTAACGGCGGTCCTTGTTCTGGTCCCCAGTGAACATCCTGACGGCGGTGGCGTTGACCCGGCTGGCGTCCCGCACCAAGAAGGCGCTGTACTACTACCTCCTGGCGGTGACGGGCTCGGACCTGCTGTCGCAGCTCTTCATCATCCTGGTCGGCTTCCTCCTGGAGACGGCCGTCTTCCACCGGGACGTCCCCGCGCCGCTGCTGCGCGCCGTCAGCGCCGCCGAGTTCGCCGCCAACCACGCCTCCATCTGGTCGGCCGTGCCCCTCACCGTGGACCGCTACGTGGCGCTGTGCCACCCGCTGCTCCACCGGCAGATCAGCTACCCGGCGCGGGCCCGGAGGACCATCGCCGCGGTGCTGGCGGTGTCCCTGGCGTCGGGGGTGCCCTTCTTCTGGTGGTCGGACGTGTGGAGGAGCGCCGACCCCCCCACGGCGCTGGACGCCGTCCTTATCTGGACCCACGTGGTGATCATCTACTTCCTGCCCTGCGGCATCTTCCTGGTGCTGAACTCGCTGATCATCCGCACCTTGAGGGGGCGGCGGCCGCACCACCCCACCCAAGGGGAGCGTGGGCACCCGCGGCGGCCGCGGCGGGGGAAGACCACGGCCATGCTGCTGGCCATCACCTCGGTGTTCTCGGTGCTGTGGGCCCCCAGGACCGTGGTGGTGGTGTACCACCTGTACGTGTCCTCGGTCCACCGCGACTGGCGCGTCCACCTGGCCTTCGACCTGTCCAACATGCTGGCCATGCTCAACACCGCCGTCAACTTCTTCCTCTACTGCTTCGTCAGCAAGCCCTTCCGCCGCGCCGTGCGGGACGTGGTGCTGCTCCGGGGCGGGGGGCCCCTGGACCCGTGCCGGGGCCTCCCCCTCCAACCGCAGGGCTCCGCCAACGCCTCCAACTCTTCCCTGGACAGCAGGAACAAGGACCAGGCGGGGCTCCACCCCCTCGTTACCTCGTCACGCCCTCCAGAAGCCCCCAGGGGCCCCGGAGACCCCGTGTCCCCGGCCTCCCATGGTCCTGGTGCCCTTTGACCCCCAGGCCGGGGGCCCCGGGGGCCTCAGGGGCCTCGGGGGCTTCAAACGAGCTGGACTCCCAAATAGTTTGTGTTTCTGTGACTTTGAGTTGTTTGTCCGTGTAAATCTACAGATGGATGGATGGATGGATGAATGAATGAATGAATGAATGAATGAATGAATGAATGAATGAATGAACGAACGGACGGACGGACGGACGGACGGACGGACGGACGGACGGACGGACGGACGGACGGACGGACAGATGATGGATGGATGGATGGATGGATGGATGGATGGATGGATGGATGGATGGATGGATGGATGATGGATGGATAAATGAATGAATGAATCAATGAACGGAGGGAGGGAGGAATGAATGAATGAATGAATGAACGGACGGACGGACGGACGGACAGATGATGGATGGATGGATGGATGGATGGATAGATGGATGGATGGATGGATGGATGGATGATGGATGGATGGATGATGGATGAATGGATGGATGATGGACGGACAGATGATGGATGGATGGATGGATGGATGGATGGATAAATGAATGAATGAATGAATGAACGGAGGGAGGGACAGATGATGGATGGATGGATGATGGATGGATGGATGGATGATGGATGGATGGATGATGGATGGATGATGGATGGATGGATGGATAGATGGATGGATGGATGATGGATGGATGATGGATGGATGGATGGATGGATGGATGATGGATGGATGGATGGATGGATGATGGATGGATGGATGATGGATGGATGGATGGATGGATGGATGATGGATGGATGGATGATGGATGGATGATGGATGGATGGATGGATGATGGATGGATGGATGATGGATGGATGGATGGATGGATGATGGATGGATGATGGATGGATGGATGGATGGATGGATGGATGATGGATGGATGGATGATGGATGGATGATGGATGGATGATGGATGGATGGATGGATGGATGATGGATGGATGGATGATGGATGGATGGATGGATGGATGGATGGATAGATGGATGGATGATGGATGGATGATGGATGGATGATGGATGGATGGATGATGGATGGATGGATGATGGATGATGGATGGATGGATGATGGATGGATGGATGGATGGATGAAATGATGGATGGATGGATGAATGAATGAATGAATGAATGAACGGAGGGACGGATGAATGGATGGATGGATGGATGGATGGATGGATTGATGGATGGATGGATGATGGATGATGGATGGATGGATGATGGATGGATGGATGGATGGATGATGGATGGATGGATGGATGGATGATGGATGGATGATGGATGGATGGATGAATGAATGAATGAATGAATGAATGAATGAATGAATGAATGAATGAATGAATGAATGAATGAACGGAGGGACGGATGAATGGATGGATGGATGGATGGATGGATGGATTGATGGATGGATGGATGGATGGATGGATGGATGGATGGATGGATGGATGATGGATGGATGGATAGATGGATAAATGGATGGATGGATGGATGAAATGATGGATGGATGGATGGATGGATAAATGGATGGATGGATGGATGAAATGAAGCCCCGACGACGTGCCCTTTGACCCCCAGGATTTGTTCTGCGTTCCAGCGATGGACCCGGCTCTCACGGAGCTTCAGACCAGCCGGATTCCCAAGCTGTTTGTGTTTCTGTGACCTCGACTTGTTTTTCCGTGTAAATCTACAGATCCAACGATGACTTGTGCTTATTTATTTGACTTCAGAAGAATTGGAAGAAATAAAAATAGCTTTTCTTCTCCGAACGCGGTGGTAACATGACACCAGTTCCTGTACTGTCTTTGTAAAGGGGATCTTATCTTCTCTATTTCATCTGAGATTCTGTCCATTCTGGAAGAGCAAGGGAAAAGAAGAGTTAGAAAGATGAATCTGTTGTTTAATCACAGACCACAACTGTTTTTTTTTTTGGGTGAAATGTAACTGATACCCCTTTTCCACCAAACCGTTTCCAGTGCTGGTTCTGGTTCACAACTCGTTCAACTAGGAACCAGCTGGAACCGGTTTGTTTTTCCACAGCTCGGGTGCTAAGAGGAGCCACGTCAGTTACGTCTCTGCAAACGTCAGTTACATCTCTACTAACGTCAGTTACATCTCTGCAAACGTCAGTTACGTCTCTGCAAACGTCAGTTACGTCTCTGCTAACGTCAGTTACGTCTCTGCAAACGTCAGTTACATCTCTGCAAACGTCAGTTACGTCTCTGCAAACGTCAGTTACGTCTCTGCTAACGTCAGTTACGTCTCTGCAAACGTCAGTTACATCTCTGCAAACGTCAGTTACGTCTCTGCAAACGTCAGTTACGTCTCTGCAAACGTCAGTTATGTCTCTGCGTTTGCGTGAAAGTTGCAGCAACAACCAGGTATCTGCTCTAACAGGACTTGGTCCACGTAGCTCCTCCGTGGACACATCTCTAAAAGACAGGTTGTCTCCTCCTCCCATGATGCTTTGCTGCATCCAGATTCATTCTTATTTGAAAATGTCTCCGTCTCCGGCGGGGCGCCCCTCTGGTCTTGGAGGGCCACTTTCGTGGGGGCGGGTGCGCCTGCCCGCGTCGGCGGCCGGGGCGGCTCTGTCTCTCCGGGCAGGCTGGCCTCCTGCCGGGTGGGGGTCGTTGGCCTGGAGGGTGAGGGCCTCCTGGCCACGTGTCCGGCTCGGACCGGGTGGCCGGGGATTGTCTGGGTCGCGGCCCACCACCGCGGGATCCCTGGCTGCTTCTTCCTGTGTCGTGGGGGCTGCCGCCGGGGGGGGGGGGGCCTCGCAGGCGGTGGGTTGCCTCCCTCCTACTTCTCCCCTCTATGGGGTTGCCGGTGGCCTGGGTTCCGGGCTCTTCCGTGTCGGTCTCTGGTCTCGCGGGTGGCGGGGTTGCTCCCCCCCCTCCCCCACTATAGATACACTTCAGGCGGAGCTTTGATAGGACTATTACACACACACAGCTGGGCCCCCCGACCCGTACGTACCAGCACCAAAAGAGTAAAGTTATTCGTTACAAACCTTTAATTGAAAAAATTAACATTAATTATGTTTTTTTGATACATTTCTCTTTGGTTTACCCTGTATACAGGTGACTTTATTTTTCTCGCCTTCATTTTGTGTCACCAATGTATAAAATACGCACAAAAAATAATTGCAAGGACATAAAATAATTTCTGAAAAATGTCTCTCTTAATATGAGAGCAAAAATTTTTTTTTTTTTTTCTTTTAACAACCTGTCGGAGTAATAGTATGATTAAATGTTGAATAATATACGTATGTGATATAATATGATATATGATATATGTATATACTGTATATATATATATATATATATATATATATATATATATATATATATATATATATATATATATATATATATATACATATATATATATATATATATATATACACATATATTATATATATATATATATATATATATATATATATATATATATATATATATATATATATATATATATATGATTATATATATATATATATATATATATATATATATATATATATATATATATGATATAACAATACGTTTTTAAGTTTGTATCCTGCTAAATAATTTAGAAATATATTTTGGTCATTTAAAATACTACGTGGGTTTATACAGACTTGGATTAAAGTAATCCATTAGGTGTGTTATTATGATTTTTTATTTATTTAACATGCGCAAATATAATTTTTACAACTGCATATCCTCAAAGCAGACAAAGTTTCGCGCCCCCCCAGACATCTCTGGCGCCTGTGGACCCCAGGTTGGGAGACACTGATCTAAACCAGCAAAGAGTTGGTGCTACCTTGGAACCGGTTCTTCTGGACCGGAGCCAGTTCTTTGTCAGTGGAAACAGAAAGCCCGGTTCCAAACTCAGCACTGGCCCAGAACCAGAACCAGAACCATCCTGGAACCGGTTTGGTGGAAAGGGGCTAATAGTACGGTTCTCATTGCAGCGACTCGGCTTCAGCAGCTTCAGCAGCTTCAACACCAACTAAACAAACCACACATGAGCCTGATCGAGTGCTAAAAACACACAAACACACTCGTGCATGGTTGAGCATGTTAGCATCAGCTAGTACATTTCCACTGGTGAAACCTGAACGCGGATGAAGTGACTCTGATCTCACTTTACTGCGTTTTAGATACAGTTCCTTGCAAAAGTAGCCTTTAGTTCCATGTTTTCTTATCTGAATTTTACGTCATGGATCAGAACACAATAGTTGATGGAGTGAAATGAGAGAAATTTTTATTTTTAGAAGCTAAAAAAAACGAAAATTGGCACGTGCATTTGTTTTTTCTTTTTTAAGGTAAGCCAAGGTAAGTTTATTTGTATAGCACAATTTAACACAATTCAAAGTGCTTTACATCAACATTAAAAGCGGCAAGGCATTTAAACAGTAAATAACAAATAAAATGAAATAAAATGATAAGAAAAGGAGGTAAAATAATAAAACGCACAAGTGGTTAAAAAGTAAGGGCTACGAAAGAGTATCAGGGCCATGCAGGAGAAAAAATATTTGAGAGGGAAAGATTTTTTTTTATCATGCACTTCGAGAAAAAAGTAAATGTCGACAATAATCTTGAAATACAATTTCGAGAAAAAAGTTGAAATTTTGTGAATAAAGTCGAAATTTTGCCTTTTTTCTCAACATTTAGATTTTTTTCTCGAAGTGCATAATGAGGTAATGAGAAAGTAGAAATGTCGAGAATAATCAACTTTTTTTCTCAACATTTCGACTTCTTTCTCCATATTTTGACTTTTTTCTCCAATTTTCGAACTTTTTCTCCACATTTCGACTTTTTTCTCAAAGTGCATAATGAAAAAAAAATCTTCCTCTTCTAAAATATTTTTATTTTTCTCCTGCCTGGCCCTGATACTCTTCCGTACACATCTCATTCTTAAAATGGCAAAATTACGTTTCTATACGGTCAAAACGTACAAAGACCGGGTCAAATACAGGATTACAAAGGTAATCTGTAACAATTCGTCCAGTGAATCAAACCAATTTGACAATTCTATGCTGCAATGCCTTTTTCCAGGTCTTATTTCACACGAGAATTACGTTTCTATACTCATTTTCTGTATACACCCTGTGTCCTCCGGGTCAAAATGACCCGTCTTCACTAAACCCTCTAATATAAGCAGCTTAATTGAATTATAAACACCAAATTTCATTTGCTTGAAGAAACACCTTGTCCTTCACCACAATATGTGTGAATACCTGAGTTTTCCCTCTTCACTTGTATTTATGCAAGTGCATATGCATGCCTGCCGTGTTGGTTATACGCTACTGAGGACCATGTTATTTAGCCATTTTCTGAAAGGAAAGTCTCTCTTTCAGCTTCATAGTTTTCTTCTTCTTCTGAAGACGATTGATCATGCTCCGGGTTACATTCCTCCTCATCTTCTTTTTCTGATACATCCTCCATTTCCACTCATGGCGTCAGCACAGAGACAATCGGGGTCCTGTCATCTGCAGCACCTTTATAACCCCTTGAAATCCACAAAAAAGAGCTCTGCAGGCTGCAAGAACGCCACCTGTCTTGTGTTGGTTATGTCTGCTACTGTCTTGTTCACGTTTACTACTAATTGATCTGAGACTGATTTGACCCGAAGACCACCTTTGTACTTTTTTTTGTACAGCTTACATGGAAATGTGACTAAAAACAACATTTCATTTTTTCTACTGTTGGGGCCAATCTAGGAAAAGTCATAAAATTTAAAGGTAAAAAATATATTTTAATATAGTTTAGGGGATTTTTGGGTGGTTTTTAACACAGTGGCGGGTCATTTTGACCCGAGGACAACAGGAAAAGCTAGAAAAGACAGAAAGATGAGTGGATGGACACAGACGGCGTTTCTATCCTCGACCAGCGTGATTAAAGGTGACAGGTGAGGACGATATCTCAGGAATCGCAGGTGAAGCTCGGCAGAGACTCGTCCTCCGTCTGCTCGACACCTGGACTCTGTTTCCTCTGTTTCTGTTCAAACACCTCGTGATGCTTATCAGCTCCGTCCATCACTTCCTGTTGAAGAGACAAAGAACCCGGGCCGACACGTTCACCCCACACAGTCAGCGCTATTTACATCACACACGCAGCTTTGTCTTTTAGGTTCATTCACATTTACAATCACTGCAAAAGGAGATGATTTCATTAAACCCCAAAACTACAGACGGCTGGAGGCGACAGAAGATTGATTTTCCTACAGTTTTATCTCAAACCTTCAAACTACTAAAAAACTATGTGTCAAAAACTCAAGTCAAGTACGACCAGAATGGTAGAATATACTAAACTCACTACGAAACTCGCATATGATATGATATGATATGATATGATCGTAATTTGTTTAAAATATCTCCACAGTCTCACAGAAGAGTATCAGGGCCAAGCAGGAGAAAAATAAAAATAATATTTTAGAGGAGGAAGATTTTTTTTTCATTATGCACTTGGAGAAAAAAGTGGAAATGTGGAGAAAAAAGTTGAAATGTGGAGAAAAAAGTTGAAATGTGGAGAAAAAAGTTGAAATGTCGAGATAAAAGTCAAAATGTCAAGATTAATGTTGAAATACAACTTCAAGAATAAAGTCGAAATGTCGAGAAAAAAAGTTGATTATTAACAAAATTTTCGACTTTATTCTCGAAATTTCAACTTTATTCTTGAAATTGTATTTCAACATTAATCTCGACATTTCGACTTTTTTTTCATTATGCACTTCGAGAAAAAAGTCGAAATGTCAAGAAAAAAGTGGAAATATCGAGATTAATGTTGAAGTACAATTTTGAAAAAAAAGTGGAAATGTCGAGAAAAAAGTCGATTATTCTCAAAATTTCGACTTTATTCACGAAATTTCGACTTTATTCTCGAAATTTCAACTTTATTCTTGAAATTGTATTTCAACATTAATCTTGACATTTCAACCTTTTTTTCATTATGCACTTCGAGAAAAAGTCGAAATGTCGAGATTAATAAGTGATTAAGATTAAGTACAATTTTACACTTTGTCTTTTAGTTTCAATCACATTTCAATCACTGCAAGAGGAGATCATTTAATTAAACCCAAAAACTGCAGACCGTTGGAAGCTTGATTTTCCTGCAGGACAGTTTTATCTCAAACATTCAAACTACTAAAAAACTATCTGTTGAAAACTTTCAAAGTACGACCAGAACGGTAGAATACTAAACACACTATGGAAACTCTCATATGATGAGTGATAACCTTTGTATTTTGTTAAAAAAAATCCTCACGGTTTCACATATACGGAAGAGTATCAGGGCCAGGCAGGAGAAACATAAAAATAATATTTTAGAGGAGGAAGTTATTTTTTCATTATGCACTTTGAGAAAAAAGTGGAAATGTGGAGAAAAAAGTTGAAATGTGGAGAAAAAAGTTGAAATGTCGAGATTAATGTTGAAGTAGAATTTCAAGAAAAAAGTTGAAATGTTGAGAAAAAAGTCGCAATGTCAAGAAAAAAGTCGATTATTCTCAAAATTTCGACTTTATTCACGAAATTTCGACTTTATTCTTGAAATTGTATTTCAACATTAATCATTTTAACCTTTTTCTCAGATTGTACTTCAACATTAATCATACGGAAGAGTATCAGGGCCA
Source organism: Cololabis saira (assembly GCF_033807715.1). Lineage (NCBI taxonomy): Eukaryota > Metazoa > Chordata > Actinopteri > Beloniformes > Belonidae > Cololabis > Cololabis saira. Next base: position 3,849,066 of record NC_084605.1, on the reverse strand, counting down.
GGCAGGAGAAAAATAAAAATAATATTTTAGAGGAGGAAGTTTTTTTTTTCATTATGCACTTCGAGAAAAAAGTCGAAATGTCGAGAAAAAAGTAAATTATTCTCGACATTTAGACTTTTTTCTCGAAGTGCATAATGAAAAAAAAATCTTGGCCCTAATACTCTTCCGTACACATTTTTTTTTTTTGCTCGTTATACTGTATAGTTATTTTATTGTTTCCGTATTACAGTATTACTTTTGTCATAAAAATGCTAATTTATTCTTGATTATATTCAGATTTAAATATCATTATATGTCTTTTTTCATTTTATTAGGGCCCGAGCACTTACAGTGCGAAGGCCCTATTGTATCTGTAGGAATTCTTTCTTTCTTTCTTTTTTTATTTTTATTCTTCTGACAAAAGGAGGGCCTTTTTGCCCCCCTAAACGTGCCCAAAAATGTGATATTTAATGGTTTGCATTAATGGGCGTGGCCTAATGGCTCAACAGCGCCCCCTAGAAAACTTTGTGCCTCAAGCCCCACAGTACGGTTTGACGTACATGCACGAAAATCGGTACACACCTGTATCATGTCACAACTTAAAGAAAAGTCTCTTGGTGTCATGGCCAAAACCCAACAGGATGTCGGCCATTTTGAATTAATCGTGTCATTTTGGGGAAATTTATGCCATTCCTTCGGCAATTAATACGGCCCGAACCGTAACGTGCACCCAAGTGTGTTATACATCAAAATGTGCGTCTCCATCCTGCGACAACACGCATTACTTTTCTCTTTCAAAAGCGTTACCGTGGCGACGCTAGATGCCAAAAAGCGCGCCCCCCTTCATCTGATTGGTTAAGACAGAGAAAACTTTGTGCCTCAAGCCCCATAATACGGTGTGACGTACATGCACAAAATCAGTACACACCTGTATCATGTCGCACCTTAAAGAAAAGTCTCTTGGCGCCATGGCCCAAACCCAACAGGAAGTCGGCCATTTTGAACATTCTGAATTAATCGCGTAATTTTGGAGCAATATATGCCGTTCCTTCGAGAATTAATACGGCCCGAACCGTAACGTACACCCAGATGTGTTATACATCAAAATGTGCGTCTCTATCCTGCGACTACGCGCATTACTTTTCTCTTTCAAAAGTGTTACCGTGGCGACGCTAGACGCCAAAAAGCGCGCCCCCCCTTCATCTGATTGGTCCATATTTGATAGTTCCCCAAAAGTCACCAAATTTTGCATGCAAGCCAGGCCTGGTGATACATTTGATATTTCATGGTTTGTATTAATGGGCGTGGCCTAACGGCTCAACAGCGCCCCCTAGAATACTATTTTCTGCCATAACATTTGAATGTTTTGACATAAAGAGTCGTGGGTGGTGTCATGGGACTCAGTATTGAGTCCATGACCATTAATTGGTGAAAATTAGCCCCGCCCCTTCTTCTGATTGGTTGTCCCTTTTTTCTGCTATAACTTTTGAATGGTTTGACATAGGAAGTCGTGGGTGCTGTCATTTCTGATATGCTTATGGGGGCGGTAGCCGTGAGTGCGAGGGCCCGTTCATCGCTGCTTGCAGCTTTAAATTTTACTTATTTTTTCTTTAAATAAAGAAAATAAAAGAGTACCTTTTAAAAAGCAGGAAACAGATCATGTGGCGGCGATGGTTTCAGCCTCAGCTGGAGCTGCGATGCCTGAACAAACTTATCAGAGTCCAAACTAAACACACGGGGAGTCGGTGGGCGGCTGGAGATCTAAACTAAATAAAAGTGTTAAATATTTAGAAGGAGGGATGACGAACCCCAGCTCGTCCACCCCAGAAAAAAAGGGGGAATGTGTCTCGGCTGTCTCGGGTGATTAGATTAAATTATTATGAGATTTTATGAGATTCTCAAGCTGGTGTCCGCGGACCCCGAATGGTCCGTGGTTTAACTCAAAGGGGTCGGTGATAATAAAATGAGCGTTATTGAGCTGCAAATATTTCACAATAAAAGCATTTTCAAGATTAACCAGTGTATATTCCCACTGAAATGCTGGGGGGCTCTTATTTTGAAAAGGATGCGGATCGTGTTACATTTGTATTGTTAGTGTCAGGTGCAAGATTTCTTATTAAAATACAACAAATGACACTTGTAAAGAGTAAAAGAAGGTCATGTCTGTCATGTTTCTGTAGTTTAGGTAGATAAAGGTCTCGGTCACATTTAAGTAAAACTGTCTATCTATTTCTTTAATGTCATTTTATTATCCCCCTAGCAATTACACCACGGACCACTAGGGGGCCGAATCACTGCTTTAAAAAGATACAAAAGAGCCTCAATATAAAAAAACACATCCTTAAAACAGGATTGGTAACATTTATTTAACCCTTGTGCTGTCTTTGGGTCAAAATGACCCAATTCTTCTTTCCTTCTTTCCTCCTGCTCTCTCCTTCCTTCTTCCTTTCCTCCTTTACTCCTTTTTCTTCCTACCTCCCTTTCGTCATTCGTTCCTTTATTACCTTCTTTGCTTTTCCTTCCTTCTTCCTTTCCTTTTCTCCATTCCTTCCTTCCTTTCTCCCTCCCTTCCATCTTTTCTCCCTTCCTTACTCCCTTTCCTACTTCCTTCCTTCTTTCCTTCTTTTCTCCTTTTTTCCTTACTTCCTTCTTTCCTTCCTTCCATCTTTTCTCCCTTCCTTCCTTCCTTCTTTTCTCCCTTCACCCTCCCTTGACCCAAGGACAGCACAAGGGTTTTAATATAATAGAATATCATGAGGCCTGAAAGACGTCTGAGAGAAAGGAGGATTTAACGACGGAGGATGGAGAAGCGAGGGATGGAGGAGGGATGGAGGAGGGAAGGAGACGACAAATGAAGCAGCAAATGTTTGTGTTTCCTGATCCTTCAATCATTGACGGGAGTTTACGCTCGTCTGAGTTGTCATTGGTGCGACGGGTCTTCAACTGTTTGATTCCAGATAACTGAGCTACTCTCTTGTGACCGCGGTGACCCCCAGGCCTCGTTTACATCCTGATAATCACAACAGATTCACCTCCGTCTCAATTCATTAACGTAACTTGATTTAATCTGAAAACATCATCAACGGTAAGTTAGACTCTCACGAATAATAACATAATAGTATGTACTATGTACGTGTCCTTGTGTTTTGTTTTGAAACCCGTATCCTTGTGTTTTATTGCAACTAACGACTATTTTAATAGTCGACTAGTCACCGACTATTGAAACGATTAGTCGACTAATCGGATAATTAGTCATTTTTTCTTAAATTTAGTATGAGGTTGCTTTAATTATGTGGCAAATGATAATAAACACAAGAAAGATGGGTACGTCAATGAAAAATAGATATTTTATTCAACTTTGCTGCTGTTCATACAAAAAATAAATAAAATGTTCTATCTAAAACCAAGGACAGGCACAGTAATCAGTCAGTATAGATATAAATCCATAAATAAATAAACCTCTGTCCATTATTTTTTCATTTTTTAAGGACAGGCAATCGTGTTATATAAAAAATAAATTATAAAAAAAAATAAAATAAAACGTCTCGTATTTTTTCTTTATCAAGTGGGTAAATGGGTTCTGGATGGCAGGACGATCTCTGGGTTGAACTGGTATCATTTGTTGAAACCTGTCACCATCAACCGTGGAGAGCTGCTCATATCACAGATCAGCTGCAGTATTGATCAGTTATTGATCAGTGAGCGCAGTCGTCTGGTGCGGGAACACATCTGCTTCTTTTGCAGAAAGGGGTCCATGGTGGCTCTTTTTCGGACTGCATGCATTTCATTTAAAATAATTTTGTCTGGCACAGTCAGGCATAACATTAAAGGAGCATGAGGCTCCTTTTAAGAAATGAGACTCTCTAGCGCCACCCTTCACCACGACGGCCGTCGGGGGTACTGCAGCCAACAGTGAAGCCGGCACGGGAGAACGGGGAGAAAGTGCATGCAGCGTCATGTGACGTCACATCCACAGGACAGCGCGGTGTTTTATTTTGAAACCTGTATCCTTGTGTTTTATTTTGAAACCTGTTTCCTTGTCTTTTATTTTGAAACCCGTGTCCTTGTCCTTTATTTTGAAACCCGTGTCCTTGTGTTTTATTTTGAAACCCGTGTCCTTGTCCTTTATTTTGAAACCCGTGTCCTTGTGTTTTATTTTGAAACCCGTGTCCTTGTGCTTTATTTTGAAACCCGTGTCCTTTTGTTTTATTTTGAAACCCGTGTCCTTGTGCTTTATTTTGAAACCCGTGTCCTTGTCTTTTATTTTGAAACCTGTGTCCTTGTGCTTTATTTTGAAAAGCTTCATTCAAAAATGAATTCAGAAATATCATGTTTTTTTTCAAGGCCAAGGGGAGCCGCTACAATAAGGATGAGGAAACGCAGGCGGGTCCGGAACCGCAGGTTGCAGAACCCTGATTTAGAAGGTCATGACTACAGGTCTCCTGCAGGTCACATGGTGCTCTGCTGCCCCCTGCAGGATCATCTGGTCCTGTTCCTCCTCCATGTTTTGCAGGACAGACAGACGTCTGAACATGTTGACACCAACATAAATTATTTGATTTGATTTGATTTGAAGATTTTATTTCGAACATGCATGTTAAAAAAGAGTACAAAAAAGTAAAAAAAACAGAATACAAATATATATATATGTATATGTAAAGCACTTGGTCAGACCTCACGGATCCACCAACATGTTTGAAACAGAGTATAGAAAACTTTATTGATCCCCAAGGGGAAACTGCTTTGCCACGCAATAAAAACACAAACATCCACTTAACAAACAATACAAACATTTCCATACCATTGCACAAAGCTTATCAACATGATTGGATACTTCATACAACAGAGTAGGCTGCTCAAAGCAAGTGATTTAAATTGATATGAATATAGGCAAGGATAAATAAATAAATAAATAAATATAAGAAAAGAGTAGGATTGAAGTAAACACTTATCCAGAGAAAAAAGGCAAAACACGAAGAAACTCGTGCTTCACTTGAAGGTGGGGATGTTGTTGAAATAAAACTTTGTAGCACAAACACCTGAGCTGCCACTCAGATATAAATCTGTCTCCATCTCTGTCTTGACTGGAGATTTGTGTTTTCCCAGCAGCCTTGATGAACATTTATTGAACGTCTTGTTAACGCCCCATGCAGTCACCTGTTGAAAAAGAGTCATAAAATGACCAGATGGTTGTTTATATAAGCTACAAACTTAATATATAATAAATTGGCTATAGTTTTATGTCAATACTGTTAAGAAGTGTTACTATATTTAATGAGATAAATGTGCATCTGTTTAGTTCTGATTTCAGACCTGCTTTCAGTTTTTTGTGGGGGATTGATGTGGTGGAAGTAAATTTCTTTTGATGAGTAATTGATCGCTATTTGTGACTCAGATTTGTTTATTTCAGTTTCAAGTTTTTTATTTAATATTCATTTATTTCAGGCTGATTTTTATTTTTTTTCTTTTTGACTCATACAGGACTGTCTCAGAAAATTAGAATATTGTGATAAAGTTCTTTATTTTCTGTAATGCAATTAAAAAAAAAAAAAAATGTCATCCATTCTGGATTCATTACAAATCAACTGAAATATTGCAAGCCTTTTATTATTTTAATATTGCTGATCATGGTTTACAGATTAAGATTAGAATCAGAATCAGAACCAGCTTTATTGGCCAGGTTCTAACATTGTCCAACAAGGAATTTGACTCCGGTAATTTCACTCTTTGGTATTAAAAATAAACAATAAACAATGTGGTATTTGTATGTACTGTTCAAACTGTTAAAACATACAAAAGCAATGTGATGTTTTTAATTCCATGGGACATTATACTTACATTTGTGGGTTTTCTTAGGGAACAAAAGGAGGGCGATGGGGAGTATTGGGACGCAGCCTAAGATTCCCAGAATATTCAAATTTTTTGAGATAGGATATTTGAGTTTTCTTAAGCTGTAAACCATGATCAGCAATATTAAAATAATAAAAGGCTTGCAATATTTCAGTTGATTTGTAATGAATTCAGATTGTATGACATTTTTGCATTACAGAAAATAAAGGACTTTATCACAATATTCTAATTTTCTGAGACAGTCCTGTAGAGTCAAACTACTTTATGTATATATGTATATATACAGGGGTGCACACAAGCCGGGACTCCAGGGATAGTCTACTGCACGTTTTAGATGTTTCCCTGCCTCAACAGTTTTAAGAGAGAACTTAAAACATATCTCTTTAGACAGGCTTTCCCCTGATGTTGATGTTTCCCTGGGCATCTGTGAAGTTACCTGTTGTTGTGCTATTGCGTGTTTTATATTCTACTGCATTTTATCCCTGATGTAAAGCACTTTGTGATTGTATCTACGAAAAGTGCTCTATAAATAAATTTTACTTACTTACTTACTTACTTACTTACAACACAACTCTGATAGACAAGGCTGTGTCACCAACAGAGTTGTGTAAACCTTTCTGACATGTTGATGACGACCAGTGATTAGAATCAGGTGTGTTGAAGACAGGGAACATCTAAAACATGCAGTAGACTAGCCCTGGAGCCCCGGCTTGTGTGCACCCCTGTATATATAACATATCTCTTAGGGCCCCAGTTCGATCAGGGGCGGCCCTGTTTGGTCCCTGTTTGGTCCCTGTTTGTGGGAACTGTTTGGTCCCTGCGGGCGCGTCATTGCGCGTTCCCGAGGACTCGAGAGCGAGAGCGCGCTTGGAACTGTCGTCACGCCCGTGAAACGGTCCAGGAACTCCAGATCCGTGTCTGCAGATCCGGACTGGTCTGTCTCCATTCTCTTGAGTCCGGGGGATCCTTCAGGTCCGGGAACTAAAGGGGGACCTGCGCTCCGGGTCCGAGTCCAGGATCCAGGTCCAGGTCCGGCTCTGCGCTCCAGGTAAATCCAGGTTCCAGCTCCACTTGCGCGTCTCCAGCCTGGAAATGCTCGGATTCTCCTGCTGCTCCGACACACCAGAGTAACCTGCAGTTATTCAGGGAAAGTAAGTCCCAGTTAAACGTTAACTTTCATTCAAATAAACACTTTTAATGTCACAGCGTCGACTTGTGCGCAACAAACTTGTTTCTTATAAATTAAGTCCAGATCTGGAACTTATAATTCAATTTTAGCCTTTTTTTTCTCTCTTTTTGGATGATATTTACGTTTGCTTTATTAAAAGAGTCCATGTTCTGTTCTTTAAAGGTTCGTCAAGGCTTATCCGTATTTTTCTAATGCTGTTTATCCTTCAAATAACATCATTTCCCCCAGTTATCTTCATATATATTAATAGTTAATACCACATTTAACCAAATCTGAATATTTGTTGTAGATTTGCATTAGAAATGAAGTCAGCATTGGAGGTAAACACCGTTTAGTTGATATTGTTTAGTTATTGATCGAAATTAATTTGTAAAGTTTGGGAAAAAATTTATGGTGATTAGAAATTGTGGTTTGTTCTGAAATCAACGGTAGAAGTTTGAAGTTTGGAGTTTGGCAGTTAAACGTTAACTTTGATTAAAATAAAGACTTTTAATGTCACAGCGTCGACTTGTGCGAAACAAACTTGTTTCTTATAAATTAGATCTGGAACTTAGTTAATGATAATAATTCAATTTTAACGTTTTTTCCTCTCTTTTTGGATGATATATACGTTTGCTTAATTAAAAAGGTAAATGTTCTGTCCTTTAAAGGTTCATCAAGGCTAATCTGCATTTTTTTATTCGGTTTATCCTTCAAATAACATAATTTCCCCCAGTTATCTTCATAACGCACCTCCCAAATCTAATATCTACCTCATTCTGCTGCAACTCTCACTTTAAAAAAAATGTGTTATTAAGAGCTATCATTACCATGTCTACCTCAGTACTTCTGCACCTTTCGCTTTTTTAATTGTATATATGTTAATAAGTGCCACATTTGTTTTTTACTGTTGCTATTTTTAAATCTGGGTACAGTGAGCGAAATAACCGGAGTCAAATTCCTTGTCGTGCAATGTTCAAACTTGGCCAATAAAGCTGATTCTGATTCTGATATATTAATAGTTAATACCACATTTGACTAAATCTGAATATATATTTGTTGTAGATTTGCATTAGAAATGAAGTCAGCATTGGAGGTAAACACCGTTTGATATTGTTAAGTTATTGATCAAAATTAATTTGTAATAAGTTTTGAAAAACTTTGTGGTGATTAGAAATTTGTGTTGGTTCTGAAATTGACGGTGGAAGTTTGACGTTTGGTGTTTGGCTGTTTATTTCAGAAAATTTGATTTGATGTAATTTTTTCTGGACGCAATAGTTGGATAACAAAGTTATTTCAATTCAATGTAATCTGAAGATATTCTAGACGAGACCTCTGTTCCAGGTGAGAGAAGGAACCAGAGTGTTTTCATAAATATATGTTCAAGGTCTTGATGATCCGTGATGATCCGTGGTTTCCTGTTCAGCAGGAAGTCCGGATTATTCCGGATTATTCCAGGTGGGAGTTTGTTTATCAGGTGAAACTTGGTTATTTGGGGAAAATCCCACAAGGTTGTCGGATTTGAGGCTGTTATTGGGTTTTTGAGAAATAGATACTGATATATTTACAACAAAAACCCCCAAAAAGTGTTAGCAAAGAAGCGATGAAGGAAGTTTGGAAACTCCACACCTCATTTTAACCCTCGTGCTGTCTACGGGTCAAGGAAGGAAGGAAGGAAGGAAGGAAGGAAGGAAGGAAGGAAGGAAGGAAGGAAGGAAGGAAGGAAGGAAGAAGGAAGGAAGAAGGAAGGAAGGAAGGAAGGAAGGAAGGAAGGAAGGAAGGAAGGAAGGAAGGAAGGAAGGAAGGAAGGAAGGAAGGAAGGAAGGAAGGAAGGAAGGAAGGAAGGAAGGAAGGAAGGAAGGAAGGAAGGAAGAAGGAAGGAAGGAAGGAAGGAAGGAAGGAAGGAAGGAAAGAGGAAGGAAGAAGGAAGGAAGGAAGGAAGGAAGGAAGGAAGGAAGGAAGGAAGGAAGGAAGGAAGGAAGGAAGGAAGGAAAGAGGAAGGAAGAAGGAAGGAAGGAAGGAAGGAAGGAAGGAAGGAAGGAAGGAAGGAAGGAAGCAAGCAAGCAAGGAAGGAAGGAAGGAAGGAAGGAAGGGAGGGAGGGAGGGAGGGAGGGAGGGAGGGAAAAAAGAATGAAGGAAGGAAGGAATGGAGAAAACAAGGAAAGAATGTACGAGGGGAGAAAGGAAGGAAGAAAAGGAGTAAAGAAGGAAGGAAGGAAGGAAGGTTTATTATGCCTACCCTTTTATGAATTTCAACTCAGGAGGTTTTATACAAAACAAAACTAGTCATTTAGATTCAAACATTGAAAAAGAATAGATATATTGGACAAGTAACAGAGGAATCTAGACAAGAAGCAAAGACAAAAAAACTAAGAGAAAAACGAAAAAAAAAACATACTATAAAAAAAACATACTATAAATTACAAGATATATTCAGTGCGCCTTAAATATGAAGAGAGTTTTAAAATATGCCATTTATTGAAGGTGCGCCTTATAATACGATGCGCTTTACTGTGCGGAAATACGGTAAACTGATTTTATGGGTTGTATCTCCAGTCTTGATTCCAGTCTTGATTCTAAATACAGGAGGATATCATCAGCATATAAACTGATTTTATGGCTTGTATCGACGGCAAGATCTCTTTATAATCTTTCCGTCTGGATGCTGCGAGATGTTCTGTAAAAGTGGCAAATAGAGATGGGGAAGGTGGACGTCCTCGGCTGTGAAGAGCTGTGATATGAATCTGTGTGTGGTGACCGTTGCCATCGGTGACGTGTAAAGAATGCTAGGGAACCGGCCAGTTGGAGTGTTTGTTTGCAATGAATGATTCATTCAATTAGATGTGCAGGTTATTGGAGGAGCCTTTTAATAAAGCCTGTTTGGTGGATGATAAGCAGTTACCTTCAGTGGCGGAACGTTATGTCTACGGGCCCCAGTGCAAGACCGATGTACGGGCCCTTTAGTATGTCGCACTGTACATTGAGACGCAAACTGCAGGACAACGTCTTTAACTGAATAGACCTACTCACTCACGGTGCTTAGACTAGACTTTAATATCATCAGCGTGCGGTGACTCTTATCCACTGAAACCTTCCCTTGCTGAGTAAAAGTTTATATCAACATTAATACATCGCTGCACATTCACTTTACAATCAGTAGAAAACAAAAAGTAATATAAAATAAAACCTCATTCAATTACCCGTTGCATGCTGGGAGCTCCGCCTCTCCACCTTCAATACATTATAGGCTACAGCTGTGCTGTATTGACCAGCGTCTCTGCTGCTGTAAGAAGTGATTCTTACAGATATATATATTTTTAACTTTAAATTAGTTCTGAGTTCTCGTTCTCCAATTGATATTTGTCTTTCTCTCTCTCTATCACTCTTTCTGTCTGTTTCGCTCTCGTCTCTCGCTCCGCTCTGTTTACATTTCAAATTTCTGAATTTCCCGCCGGTTAATCTCGTCTTGTCACATGATCAATCCTGATTGGTCGACTCGACATGCAGCATACACATATTACCCATAATTCATCTCTGCATAACGTGATATATCTTTTTTCATCACGTTTTGAGTTTGTTTTGAGTGTTATTATATTTTCTCTATATAAAATAACATAAAGTACACTAATACTGTGATTCATTGACTTTTTCTCCAACCGAAGTGGTGACACCATGACCCAGATGAACGTGTACTGTACATATTAGAGGAGACGAGTGCGGGCTGTCCTCCCATTGAGGCGGTTACGTTAATGACGTGTGAATGGGGCTCATGTAGGACTTCTCTAGTCACCAGTTATTTACGGGGCCCGCTCGCACTCATCATGGCCCGTGACGGGCCCCCTGGCGTGCCGGGCCCCAGTGCAGCTGCACTGCCTGCACTGTCTATAGCTACGCCGCTGATTACCTGCTAACGGTTCGTGTCTGCTTCAATCAAAGACAACCTTGCCAGGTTTTACCTTCGCTCTGAAAGGTTTGTTTTAGCTTCTGTCTCTTTAAAACCTCCTCCTAAAACGGCCATTTTGCTCTGAATGGTTTGTTTGCCATTGAAAACAAGACAGGATACGTAATACTTGTCAGTATTGCACCACATAGTTGAAGTACTTTCCAAATGTGCAGTAGGAATTCAGTACATCAAACTCTGTTGACCCCCATGTTCAAATATCCAGTCATCCCTTTAGCTAATTATAGCACTTTTTGTTATTGATCCAAAAGTTTGAACCCTCCCTTCTTGGTTTCTCTTCTTTAAACATCACCAGGATTCAGGTTGAATTCAGCTTGTTTGTTTGGATCAGATTCCTGGTATTTGGCTGTTTTTTCACGTCTCATTTTAGCTTTGGACAAAGTTGAAGAGTTTAATTAAACAACATTTTTATGTGAAATAGTATAAAAATTCTTGAAAACCCACAGCGATAAGGCAAAAAGTCAAGAATGAGCCCCGAGTTCAGGGTTTTACAGATAATTGAGATTAATGTTGAAGTACAATTTCTAGAAAAAAGTCAAAATGTCGAGAAAAAAGGCGAAATTTTGACTTTATTCACGAAATTTCGACTTTATTCACGAAATTTCGACTTTATTCACAAAATTTTGACTTTTTCTTGAAATTTTATTTCAACATTAATCTCGACATTTCGACTTTTTTCTCGAAGTGCACAATAAAAAAAAAATCTTCCTCCTCTCAAATATTTTTTCTCCTGCCTGGCCCTAATACTCTTCCTAGCCCTTACTTTTTAACAACTTGTGCTTTGTATTATTTCACCTCTTTTCTTATCATTTTATTTGTTATTTACTGTTTAATTGTGGCTTGCCTTTGGTTTCACTTCTTTAAACATCACCAGATTCCTGGTATTTGGCTGTTTTGAATGTCTAATTTTAGCTTTAGACAAAGTTGAAGAGTTTACTCAAACAACATTTTTATGTGAAATAGTATAAAAATTCTTGAAAACCCACCCAGGCAAAAAGTCAAGAATGAGCCCTGAGTTCAAACTCAAACTCAAACTTTATTTATTTATATAGCACCAAATCATACAATATAAATGCAACACATGGTGCTTTACATGCAGAATAAAATAACAATCAAAAACACAATTTAAAACATTCCATACGACCCCACCCCCCACGCGTACACACACCCTCACTCACACTCATACACAGTAAGTGGACTGGTGACATGGCTTAGCACTAACGATCCAGGTGAGGAAAACACTACCTATGGGTGGCCGTCCACACTGAGAGGCTCCAACGACCACGACCACAAGGAGCATCGCCACAGAGACCCCCCCAACCCGGACAGACCGGGGCAGACCCCACACAGAAGGTGGAGTCCCTCCCCCAGCTACCCAGGCCTGAGGGACCCCCATGACGACACCCCCATGGGCGGAGCAGGCACACCTCCCAGTGTGGACGACCCCCCTGAGGAAACACTGGAGCTAAAAACTAAAAGATGAAAAGAAAGTAAAAAATGCCTAAAAGTGTAACATTTTAGAGAAATCTATACAAAACTGAAAGGAGCTTGAGGCTCCTTTTAAGAAATGAGACTCTCTAGCGCCACCCTTCACCACGACGGCCGTTGGGGGTACTGCAGCCAACAGTGAAGCCGGCACGGGAGAACGGGGAGAATGTGCATGCAGCGTCATGTGACATCACATCCACAGGACAGCGCGGGAAATTCGGGCCCGAATTGCAGCACATTTTGCAGCAACAGCCTGTTCAAGGCAACGGAGAGATACGCTAGAGGAATCATTCTTTTGGGTTTGGAACGCTTCATCTGACATTATTACTAGAAAACTTAAAACGTATACAAATTTTTTTCATAAATTCTGCCTCAATCCGGCCTCATGCTCCTTTAAGATGAATAATAAATAACATAAAATAAAAAGTCACTAAAATGGATTAAAGTCCATCCATCCATCCATTATCTATACCCGCTTAATCCCTTGTGGGGTCACGGGGGTCTGCTGGAGCCTATCCCAGCTCATTTTAGGTGAGAGGCATGGATTAAAGTGTTAAAGATAATAAAAAAGCTAAAGAAGTGAACACAATAAATAGCTGAAAAGACTAGGTAAAGTTCAGGGTTTTACAGATAATCGAGATTAATGTTGAAGTACAATTTTGACAAAAAAGTCGAAATGTCAAAGAAAAAAGTCAAAACGTTGAGAAAAAAGTCAAAATGTTAAAGAAAAAAGTCAAAATGTTGAGAAAAAAGTCGAGATGTTAAAGAAAAAAGGCGAGATTTCGACTTTATTGGCGAAATTTTGACTTTATTCACGAAATTTCGACTTCATTCACAAAATTTTGACTTTTTCTTGAAATTTTATTTCATTTTATTTGTTATTTAATGTTTAATTGTGGCTTGCCTTTGGTTTCCCTTCTTTAAACATCACCAGATTCCTGGTATTTGGCTGTTTTTGAATGTCTCATTTTAGCTTTGGGCAAAGTTGAAGAGTTTAATTAAACAACATTTTTATGTGAAATAGTATAAAAATTCTTGAAAACCCACAGCGATAAGGCAAAAAGTCAAGAATGAGGTCCTTGCTCTAATCTTTAGACATCTTTCTAAGGGGAGAAATATGTCAGATATTTGAAGCCTCGAGTTTCCACCTTGAGTTTTCAGCAATGTCAAATTTCAGAAACGCCATGAAACACCTTGAGCTCCCGGTGGTTGCTACGGCAACCAGGGGGGGACAAATGGGTTGAAATGAGACTCATACACAAATAATGTCCTGTAATTAATATTCCTGTTCACCTTTATACTCCGGGACGCGCCACATTCTCTCTGCAGACTCTTTTGTGTTGAGTTTAATCACAGTTACACCCAAACTTCACTCACAACAATGTTTACGCACATTTACACCCGTGTGTTTGAGTTGTTAAGGTAACAAATGAAGGGTTTTTTCTGTGGCTGGATGCTTTTATAACAGTTAAATTGCTCTTTGCTGTGTCAGATTTTCCTGGTAAACATTACGTTATGTTCTGGTTGGTTTGTGTTTACTCATGCGGGCGTAATATTTGCTGAGTTGGGTGTTGATAAGAGATATCTGCTGTACTTTACTGTGTACTCTGAAATACTTATGATCTCTGAGAACGTATGCAAAGTTATGGATAAGCCCTGAATGCAGGCATTGTGACGTAGAATTGTCAAATTGGTTTAATTCACCACATGAATTGTTACAAATTACTTTGTAATCCTGTATTTGACCCGGTCTTTGTACGTTTTGACCGTATAGAAACGTAATTATTGCCATTTTAACAATGAGATGAACCTGATGGATCTACTGCCCTTTACGGAAGAGTATAATAAAAATAATATTTTAGAGGAAGATTTTTTTTTTCATTATGCACTTCGAGAAAAAAGTCGAAATGTCGAGAAAAAAGTAGAAATGTTGAGAGAAAAAAAGTCGGAATGTCGACATTAATTTTGAAGAACAATATTGAGAAAAAAGGCGAAATTTTGACTTTTTTCTCGAAATTTGGACTTTTTTCTCGAAATTGTATTAAATTTTTCCCACATTCCGTTTTAATTTTCTCCATTTTCTGTTTTTAGGGTTTTTACATTTTTGAGAATTTGGTTTTTTAGCATTTTTTGCAAATGTAACCCCAAGACAGTATATAAAGTAATGAAATATAGACAATTTATGCAATTATAACTGAAAACTTTAATATTTTCATACTTTTAAACATATTTAAAGGCAAAAACATGGCGCCAGTTATTCTCGTGTCCAACAAAACATTCCTTTTTTGGGCATAAACAAAAAAATACCAAAAGTTGTAATGTAATGATGAAAAAAAAAATCGATCTTTAGACATACAAATCGATTTTTAGGAATTAATATCTATTTAGAATCGGAAAATCAATTTTTTTTTTTCAACACAGGCCTAGCATGCAGGTGTAATTTTTGCTTTGCTGAGATTTGGTGTTGATAAGTGCGCTGAGATATCTTATATCTTCCCTCCTCAGAGTTGACCCGTCGGTCCATCCCAACAGGCGTCGTCATGGCGACCAACGCCATCGTCATGGCGACCAACGCCACAGCCCCCAAGGGCTGCGGCTCCAAGGTCGACTCCCTTTACTACAACCTGTGCGACTCCGGCGCGGTGTGGGGCATCGCGGTGGAGGCGGCGGCGGGCGCCGGCGTCGTTTTCTGCTTCGTCCTCTTCGTGATGCTGCTAGCTAACCTTCCCCTGACGAAGAACCACGACCAGAAGAGCTCGGCTGTTCTCCACGCCGCCTTCCTGCTCTGCACCGCCGGCCTGTTCGGCCTGGCCTTCGCCTTCATCGTGGGGAAGGACTTCTCCACCTGCAGCGCTAGGCGGTTTCTGTTCGGGGTTCTGTTCGCCGGGTGTTTCTCCTGCCTGCTGGTTCAGGCCGTGAGGCTCAACGTGCTGGTCCGGCGTAGCGACGACAGCGCCGCGCCGCGGATCTGGCCCTTCTGCCTGGTGGCGCTGGCTCTCTGGCTGGTGGAGGTTTGTTTTTATTAAGGATCCCCGTTAGCATTAGCAACAGCGTTAGCTATTCTTCATCATGCACTTTGAGAAAAAAGCTGAAATTTCGAGAAAAAAGTCGAAATGTTGAGAAAAAAGGCGAAATTTCGACTTTATTCTTGAAATTGTATTTCAACATTAATCCCAACATTTCGACTTTTTTCTGGACATTTCAACTTTATTCTCGAAATTTTTGACTTTTTTCTCTACTTCTTTCACGAAATTTTGACTTTTTTCTCGACTTTTTTCACGAAATTTTGACTTTTTTCTCGACATTTCGACTTTTTTCACGAAATTTTGAGTTTTTTCTCGACATTTTGACTTTATTCACGAAATTTTGACTTTTTTCTCGAAATTGTACTTCAACATTAATGTCAACATTTCAACTTTTTTCTCGACATTTCAACTTTTTTTGTCAAAATTTTGACTTTTTTCTCAACGTTTCGACTTTTTTCTCGAAAATGTACTTCAACATTAATCTCGACATTTCAACTTTTTTCTCAAAATTTTGACTTTTCTCGACGTTTCGACTTTATTCACAAAATTTTCACTTATTTCTCGACATTTTTACTTTTTTCTCGAAATTGTATTTCAACATTAATCTCAACATTTCGACTTTTTTCTCAACATTTCAACTTTTTTTTCGACATTTCAACTTTTCTCAACATTTCAACTTTAACTTTATTCACGAAATTTTCACTTATTTCCCAACATTTCAACTTTTTTTGTCAAAATTTTGACTTTTTTCTCAACGTTTTGACTTTTTTTCGAAAATGTACTTCAACATTAATCTCGACATTTCAACTTTTTTCTCAAAATTTTGACTTTTCTCGACGTTTCGACTTTATTCACAAAATTTTCACTTATTTCTCGACATTTTTACTTTTTTCTCGAAATTGTATTTCAACATTAATCTCAACATTTCGACTTTTTTCTCAACATTTCAACTTTTTTTTCGACATTTCAACTTTTCTCAACATTTCAACTTTAACTTTATTCACGAAATTTTCACTTATTTCCCAACATTTCAACTTTTTTTGTCAAAATTTTGACTTTTTTCTCAACGTTTTGACTTTTTTTCGAAAATGTACTTCAACATTAATCTCGACATTTCAACTTTTTTTCTCAAAATCTTGACTTTTCTCAAAATTTCAACTTAATTCACGAAATTTTGACTTTTTTCTCAAAATTGTATTTCAACATTAATCTCGACATTTCGACTTTTTTCTCAACATTTCGACTTTTTTCTCAACATTTTGACTTTTTTCTCAAAATTTCGCCTTTTTTCCTCAACATTTTGACTAATTACTACAATTAATTTATCATAACTGATCCATTCAGGTTGTGATCAACGTGGAGTGGCTGATCATCACGGTGGTCCGGCACCCGCAGGGTCCCCCCAACGCCTCGGCCGACACTAGCAGAGCCACGGCGACACCCTGCAACGTGGCCAACCAGGACTTCGTCATGGCCCTGATCTACGTGATGGCGCTGATGTTGGCGGCGTTGGCGGCGAGTCTCGCCGTTCTGGCCGGCAGATCCGGCCGGTGGAAGAAGGAGGGCGGCCTGATCCTCCTAGCTAGCCTGCTCTCCGTCGGCGTGTGGGTGGCCTGGATCGTCATGTACGTCTACGGCAACGAGAGGACCGGCGGGCCGGCGTGGGACGACCCCACCCTGGCCATCGCCCTGGCGGCCAACGCCTGGCTGTTCCTCGTCAGCTACACCATCCCTAACGTCTGCTGCCTGAGCGGCGGTGGCGCCGAGGACCAGCTAGCCTACGAGCAGAACCTGTACGCCGGCCGGGGAGTCGGGTACGAGACCATCCTGAAGCAGCAGAGCCAGACCAACCTGTATGTGGAGAACAAGGCCTTCTCCATGGACGAGCCCAACCAAGGTACGACTTTATCTAGAGATGCACCGGTCAGGAGATGAGGGAAGGAAGGAAAGAAGGAAGGAAGGAAGGAAGGGAAAAAATAAGGAAGGAAGGAAGGAAGGAAGGAAGGAAGGAAGGAAGGAAGGAAGGAAGGATGGAAGGAAGGAAGGAAGGAAGGAAGGAAGGAAGGAAGGAAGGAAGGAAGGAAGAAAAGGAAGGGAGAAAAGAAGGAAGGAAACAAGGAAAGAAGGAAGGAAGGGAAAAAATAAGGAAGGAAGGAAGGAAGGAAGGAAGGAAGGAAGGAAGGAAGGAAGGAAGGAAGGAAGGAAGGAAGGAAGGAAGGAAGGAAGGAAGGAAGGAAGGAAGGAAGAAAAGGAAGGGAGAAAAGAAGGAAGGAAACAAGGAAAGAAGGAAGGAAGGGAAAAAATAAGGAAGGAAGGAAGGAAGGAAGGAAGGAAGGAAGGAAGGAAGGAAGGAAGGAAGGAAGGAAGGAAGGGAGAAAATAAGGAAGGAAGGAAGAAAAGAAGGATGGAAGGAAGGGAGAATAGAGGAAGGGAAGAAGGAAGGAGAGAGCAGGAGGAAAGAAGGAAGAAAGGGAAAAAAGAAGGAGGAAAGGAAGGAAGGGAGGATGGGAGAAAAGGAAGGGAGAAAAGAAGAAAGGGAGGAAGGAAGGAAGGAAAGGAAGGGAGAAAAGAAGGATGGAAGGAAGGAAGAGAAAAAATAGGAAGGGAAGAAGGAAGGAGAGAGCAGGAGGAAAGAAGGAAGGAAGGGAACAAAGAAGGAAGGAAGGAAAGAAAGAAGGAAAGAAAGAAAGGAAGGGAGCAAAGAAGGAAGGAAGGAAGGAAGGAAGGAAGGAAGGAAGGAAGGAAGGAAGGAAGGAAGGAAGGAAGGAAGGAAGGAAGGAAGGAAGGAAGGAAGGAAGGAAGGAAGGAAGGAAGGAGGATAGAAGGACATGAGAATGAGGTAATTTTGACCCGAAGACAGTACAAGGGTTAAATCTGGCTGTATAAACTTCGGCGCGTAACTAGTCCCACAGCTTTGAGAAAACGCGAAAAGTAAAAACGTAGAAACGTGCGCCTTAAGTGGGAATCGAGTGGTATGACTTTTATTAGCGATTGGTGGGCACGTTTTTGCCCAACATGCGAAAACGTGCGCTTTTTGGGCCATCCGGAACGCATTGGGAGAACTTTGGGGCCTCACCACTCGCACACCGTTACTCGAAGAATTCTGAACCGATTTAGAAAGTTGTAGGCCCTGAATTTAACTACAGTCCTGTGAATTTTCAAAGCGATAGCACAAATAGTTTTCGAACGAAGTGCAAAAACATTTCCACATTTCCAAACTAATGGGGAGATTTTCCCATGATGGGTGTGGCGCGGAATGTCACACTGTGGATGGGAGAAGGTAAAAAAAAAAAGCCAAAATTCACCTTTTTTCTGAGTCACCTAGCTTTCTCATACCTTCACGTAGAAATGTCATTCAAACTTCAAAACGGAGGAAGACTTCTCTTCTCTGCAAAACACCAAACTGTTTTTTCCTAGGATATACACTTTTCAAAATATGAGCACACAAGTGAGGACTGGAAATCACTTTTTCGTCAAATCTAGAGTGCGGAATTCAGTTGGTCGAGTGTGAGAAACAGCAAAAAATAACCCAAATTTTTATTTGTAACTCGAGCTCACGGCCAAACCGTAAAAAGGAGACAAATAATTTTTGGTCAGAATGTAGACATATGTGTTGGGATTCATAAAATGTGACTTGACGGGCGGGGTATGCACAAAATTTAAACGGGGGGGGGGGGGGCTAGAGCGGCGCCAATACCTGACTCAGTCCCCATTCACTTTAATGTAATCAAACGTTTTCTTCAAAAGAATCTCACTCTGTCTTTGCACTGACCTTACTCACTCATTTTAAGGAATATCTGAATAAAGATTGTCAGAATCTGCCAGCTTCTGTGTCTCTCACGGTGTTTTCGTTTTTCTGCTACGAGCTACGGTTTTATCACAAATCTGAGTTATTTAAGACCTTGTCAGAAGGCAGAACTTTTGAATTGTTTGACATAGGGTGGTGTCATTGGACTCGGTTTCGAGTCCTTGACCATAATCGGTGCAAATTAGCCCCGCCCCTTCTTCTGATTGGTCGATATATGATAGTTCCTATTTTCTGCAATAACTTTTGATTGGTTTGATATAGGAAATGTCATCAAAAAAAGTTTATTCAAAGCATCCGGTGCTGAAAACCTAAAAGTTTTCTTCCCAAATTCCCTTCTTATTTTTGGAAACAACCAAATGCCAAATGTCCGTTGAGCGGAGATTGTAACCTCCTTGTTTCCATGTTAAAAGAGAAGATACATAAGAAAGAATTTTACCCAGAATGGCTTTATAAATGAACATATACCATGATACACACTAGTATCCAACATGTGAAGACGAAGAACAGATGCTTCATATCCAGCACATCTCCGTAGTCAGTTACAGGTAAAAAGTTCTTTCAATAGTTTCTGTTTTACATCAAAAGAAAAGCAGGACTTGTTTCTATAATAGAATCCTTTGACCGGCCCAGGGCGGGACCAGGACCGGCTTTGTCCTTCCTGAAAGAATAAAACACACAACACACACACAACAATGTTCAAAGTGGCTCTTTTGTCATCAAAAAATATATAATGTAAAGGTATATATATGTATATACAATTTAGAATAAAAGCCAAGGGCAAAAATGTTAGCTTTTATAAACTAGTGCATTTAGGATTTAGAGAATGAAACAAAATACATAAATAAATCCATATGAGAAGTTGCCCGAGTTTAAACAAAAGAACTGTACACAAACATACAGCATATTCCACATGACATTACTAAATATCATTCCATACAGTATTTATATATAAGTACATACAGACAGGGGCGAAAATCCCGTTTCATAGTTGGGGGGGACAATAAACAGTAAAATTTTAGAGAATAAATCCAGTGGGGGACAAGGAATAAAAGTTTTAGCCTTCCTTTAATACAGCATTTTGACATTTTCATCTCTATCTCAAACAGGCAGAAGAGCTTTCTTAGAGCAATACAAAACAATGGTATTAGGTGGAAGGTGGAAATAATACACACATCTGACATAATACACTGATACAAAAACCCACAACCTTAACAAGAATATTTGTCTTATTTCTAGTTAAAATGTCTCATTTTTAGTTAAAAAAAATCTCATTACACTTAAAACAAGACTCATCACTCGAAAAAAAAAACAATTTTCACCTGTTTCAAGTAGATTTTCACTTGAAATAAGTAGAAAAATCTGCCTGTGGAACAAGATTGTTTTGCTTATTAGATAAATCTTGTCCCACTGGCAGATTTTTCTACTTATTTCAAGTGAAAATTTACTTGAAACAGGTGAAAATTGTCAAATAACAAGTTATTTTTCTGGTGATGACTCTTGTTTTAAGTGTAATGAGATTTTACTGTTTATTATTATTTTCGATTTCGGTTTCGGCCACAAATGTTCATGTTGGTGCATCACTACTAAATACTACTGCATTGTTCCAAAATTATTAATTCTGTCTCAAATTATTCTAGGGGGGGACAGCTTTACTAATGGGGGGGACTTGTCCCCCCTGTCCCCCCCGGGATTTTCGCCCCTGCATACATACATATATATATATACATACACACATACATTACCACAGGTACATGTCTATGTGTATTATACCTTAGTTTTGTATTAATCATTTTGTATTTAAAGGTGCTTTTAAATTGTAATAACGTGCTCCACATTTTCATTTCTGTATCTAAAATGTTCCACTATGGAGGATTTTTAGTGCCAAAATTAAATAAAGAAATACATCATTAATTAATTAAAATGGGAATTAAATATATCATTAATGAATTAAATGTGTAATTAATTAATTAAAATGGGAATGAAATATATCATTCATTAATTAAATTTAACAATAATTAAAATTGGAATTAAATATGTCATTAATTAAAATACAATTCATTTTAAGTAAAAAATATGTTTAATTTCAGTATTTAATTAAATATTTCAGTATTTAAGTAATTAATGACATATTTAATTAATTAATTAATTAATTATTTTATCCCTATTTTAATTAATTAATGAGTCATTTAATTAATGAATTATGTATTTATTTATTTATTTATTTAATTTTGGCACTAAAATCCTCCATGTTCCACAGATTAATCCTGTCACTGATTCATCGTTGTTTAACGTTGGTTCTTTGTTTTCTGAACATAAATGTTCCTCTTAGTTCATATTTCTAACTCTGCTTTGGAAAAGCTTCTGAATGCTGCCAGGAAGTGTTTTATTGTTGATTTGAAACATAAATTGCGCTGTTTTAAGGTTTAGGTTAACGGGGAAGTGAGACGTTGAGCGTTTTTCCAGAGGCATGGAGGCTGAAGTGATGGTATCTTTACAGAATTAAATGAGTTTAGTTCAGAATCTGAACTAGCCGGTTTCTCTGAGGGAACAAGGAAAGATAGAACAGACGTTACATCAAACTATGCAAAGCGGCTCATTTCCATTTGGCCGTTTCCTGTTAATTTGATCATCTGATCTGCAGTTAATGTAAATCTTTAAGGTCAGGGGTTCAATTTTGGTTTTGTTTTTTTGTTTTTTTGTTTTTGTTTCTTTTTTAAATTACGTTTATTGGAAAGTGGGTTTTTTTATTGCGTAATTTGTAATTAGTTTTATTTTTTTATTATTACATTAATTGAAATTTGATTTCTTAGGAAAAAGGGACAAATAAAATAAGCTTAGTCTTCTTTCTGTTCCCTTTCATTCAAGGAAAGAGATTTGTTGTAATTGTTTGTAATTATATTGAACTGTTTCGTTTTTCTTTTAATGAATGAAATAATAATAATGAAATTAATAATAATAATAATAATAATAATAATAATAATAATAATAATAATAATAATAATAATAATAATAATGATAATAATAATAATAATAATAATAATAATAATAGTAATAATAATAATAATAATAATAATAATAATCTAACACGAGTTACATTTGGATGTTGTTGAGTAAAAAAGCTTTTCCTTCTCGGTTTGGTTTTAGGGTTTTAAAACTGAATTCTGCTCCAGGTTTTTTACTAGACGGCGACGAGGTCTTAGACTTGAATATCGAAAAAAATTGAAATAAATAAATATATATAAATAATTTTTTTTTTTTAATTGTGCCCCTCGAGAAAAAAAGTTGAAATACAATTTCAAGAATAAAGTCGAGATTTCGCCTTTTTTCCTCAACATTTCAACTTTATTCACGAAATTTTGACTTTTGTTCAAGTTGAAATGTTGAGAAAAAAGTCAAAATTTTGTGAGTAAAGTTGAAATGTTGAGAAAAAAGTAAAAATTTCGTGAGTAAAGTTGAAATGTTGAGAAAAAAGTCAAAATTTCGTGAGTAAAGTTGAAATGTTGAGAAAAAAGGCGAAATTTCGGAAAAAAAAAGTCGATATGTTATTTTCGAAGTGCATAATGAAAAAAAAATCTTCCTCCTCTAAAATATTATTTTTATTTTCTCCTGCCTGGCCCTGATACTCCTCCGTAGCATTGCATTGTGGGAGTTAAAAGTGCTAAAGTCAATAGCTCTGATTTCTGCCGTAACCATTAACCCACAAGGTCCAGAGGAAACGTCCGTGACCGGTGACCTAAACCGAGGAGAAACTCCTGCACACGGAACTTTCAGAGTTTCAGAGTTTCGGTCGATGCCTGTTAATCAGTTTCCAAAATCCCAGAACCGCTGCAGCACCGTTCCCACGGAGACCGTTCCCACGGAGACCGAGGTGTGACGGCGGTTTCAGCTCGTGGACAATTACCTGAAGTTAGGAATGTAGCACCCTATAATGTAATAATTTCACCCTATAATGTAATAAATTCATCCTATAATGTAATAATTTCACCCTAAAATGTAATAATTTCACCCTATAATGTAATAATTTCACCCTATAATGTAATAATTTCACCCTATAATGTAATAATTTCACCCTATAATGTAATAATTTCACCCTATAATGTAATAATTTCCTGAAAATGTAATAAAATTAGCACTTAACTTAATTGAAAATGTAATAAAACCCAATAATGTAATAACTTCACCAATAATGTAATAAAATATCCTGACTGACGGATATTGTAATAACATTTTTACCAATAATGTAATACCTTATTACATTATTGGGAATTTATTACTTGATACTCAAAGTCTGCAATTTAACCCAATAGTCATTCTGATGTTTCAAATCCAGCGTATATAACATTCTTAGATACACACAAAACACAAAATGTAGAACTCTGGACTGAAAATTAACATATATATTACATTATTTGTCAACATTAACTTGACTTTTCGTCTTTTTTCTCGAAATTTCAACATTTTTCTCGACATTTCAACTTTTGTCTCGACATTTCGACTTTTTTCTTGAAGTGCATAATGAAAAAAAGAATCTCCCCACAGTTCTAACTAATATAGATTCATGCAGCATGTGTTTCTTCATTCTAAGGTTTATACAAGACCTTTCATTTTTTGTGGCTCCAGACATATTTGTGTTTTTTGTGTTTTTGGTCCAATATGGCTCTAAAACATTTTGGGTTGCCGACCCCTGCTTTAGGGGCTCCGTACTAAATAAATAATAAATAAATAAATGAAGTAAATGTGTGTGATTTCCCCCTGCAGGCTCCAAGCCGGTGTCTCCGTACAGCGGCTACACCGGGCAGCTCCGCAGCTCCGTCTACCAGCCCACGGAGCTGGCCCTCATCTCCAAGGCGGTGGGAAATGTGAGTGTGAACGCACATTTGAATACGTAGCGCATTTTGAATACCCCTTTTCTGCTGTAGGCAAATTGGTATTCAAATGAAGCGGCGTTGACGAGCCAAACACACGAGGGACGTGACAGAGGAAAGAGTGTTTGCTGTGATTCACTGCAGTAAAACGGCAGCCCTGGGGTTAACTTCCTCCTGGCCACATACGTTAGCATACCTTCCTTTCAAAATGTTTCAGAGCCATATTGGACCAAAAACACAAAAAACTAATGTTTGGAGCTGCAAAAAATGAAAAGTCTTGTATCATCCTTAGAATGAAGACAACACATGCTGCATGTAGCTATATTAGTTAGAACTGGGGGAAGATTATTTTTTTCATTATGCACTTCGAGAAAAAAGTTGAAATTTCGAGAAAAAAGTTGAAATGTTAAGAAAAAAGTCAGTATTTCGAGAAAAAAATCAAAATTTCGAGAAAAAATGTTGAGATTAATGTTAAGTACAATCTTGAGAAAAAAGTCGAAATGCCGAGAAAAATTCGAAATGTGGAGAAAAAAGTCAGTATTTTGAGAAAAAAGTCAAAATTTTGAGAAAAAAGTCGAAATGTCGAGATCAATGTTGAAGTACAATCTTCAAAAAAAAGTCGAAATGTCGAGAAAAAAGTCGAAATGTCAAGGAAATAGTCAAAATTTCGAGAGAAAAGTTGAAATGTTAAAATGAATGTTGAAGTACAATCTCGAGAAAAAAGTCGAAATGTCGAGAAAAAAGTCGAAATGTTGAGAAAAAATTCGAAATGTCGACAAAAAAGTCAAAATTTCGAGAAAAAAGTCGAAATGTCGAGATTAAAAAGGGGTTAACTTCCTCTTGGCCACATACCTTAGCATACCTGCTCATCTCAGACCTACATGTAAAGTTATGAACCCGCCCCCCCTCTCTGGAAGTCGCTCAGTGAGCAAACCCTCTCTTGAAATATGATGGGGGTTGTAAGTACACGAGGATTTCATCAGCATATAAACTGAATTTATGGGTTGTTTTCTTTATTGTTGTAATCTGTGCTTTAAATAAATCTGACATTGTTTATTATAAAACAGACTGATTTATTGCTTGTGTAGCTGAAAAATACATGAGAACAGGACCTTGAAAAAATAATCGCATATTAAATCGCAATATTGAGGAAAAAAATTGCAATTACATTATTTTCAAAAATCGTTCAGTCCTAGTATTAATATGTTGCAGAACTACAGTCATATAATTCATACAACAGCTCAAAAAACAGTTTTAATAACACTAACCCAAATCAATATCGGAATCGGATCAAATCAATTCTTGATAATCGATTCTGAATCTTAAAAATCGGAATCTAATCGATTCTTGGCATTTAAAGGAGCTGTGTGTAAGAGCAATAATAAAACGAATCATAAAATGACCCCGATATGTCAACAGACATTTAAAAATCATGTTCATTTCAAATACTTATGTCACTGACAACAGCACTCAAGCCAGGATATTCCAGTTTAAAAAGAGGAGTTGCAGCCCTCAACTGATGCTCCCAATCACCAAGTCAGTATTGTTTCTGAAGCTCCACCCTCCACCTATCTCCCAATCACCAAGTCAGTATTGTTTCTGAAGCTCCACCCTCCACCTATCTCCCAATCACCAAGTCAGTATTGTTTCTGAAGCTCCACCCTCCACCTATCTCCCAATCACCAAGTCAGTATTGTTTCAGAAGCTCCACCCTCCACCTATCTCCCAATCACCAAGTCAGTATTGTTTCTGAAGCTCCACCCTCCACCTATCTCCCGATCACCAAGTCAGTATTGTTTCTGAAGCTCCACCCTCCACCTATCTCCCAATCACCAAGTCAGTATTGTTTCAGAAGCTCCACCCTCCACCTATCTCCCAATCACCAAGTCAATATTGTTTCTGAAGCTCCACCCTCCACCTATCTCCCAATCACCAAGTCAGTATTGTTTCTGAAGCTCCACCCTCCACCTATCTCCCAATCACCAAGTCAGTATTGTTTCTGAAGCTCCACCCTCCACCTATCTCCCAATCACCAAGTCAGTATTGTTTCTGAAGCTCCACCCTCCACCTATCTCCCAATCACCAAGTCAGTATTGTTTCTGAAGCTCCACCCTCCACCTATCTCCCAATCACCAAGTCAGTATTGTTTCGGCATCCGCGTTGCCAGCTCGGCTCTAATTATCGCAGCCATGGCAGCCTACGTTCCTGCTGCATTCTGCAGCCAACCTGGCAACCTCTGGTCGGGGGGAGGAGGGGGAGGGTACACGCCGCTCAACAATATTTTGAAAGTGACTGCAGTACCAGTTTTGGACATTTCTTACAGACGGCTCCTTTAAATCGATCCCCAGCCACATACCCCAATTCAAACCGTACTTCTTTCTGTTATCCACCTTCAAATATGCCACTAAATTCCTGGGGGTCCATATTGATGACCCTCTAAATTTTAAATGTCATATTGACCATATTGTAAACAAACTGTCCAAGTATGTTGGTTTGTTCTATAAGATCAGACACTTCCTTCCTCTGTCTGCCCTTCTGACGTTGTACTAAACTCTCTGTGAACCTCATCTCAACTACTGTAATGTGATATGGTGCAACACCTTCACATGCCATCTTAAAAAACTAGTATCTTTGCAAAAGAAAGTCATACGGGCCCTGTCTTGGTCAGAGATAAATTCCCCCACCCACCCTCTATTTCACCGCTTTGAGTTACTAAGACTGGCTGAGTTAAACAATTATCATAATGCTTTTCTTATGTTTCAAATTGTCAAAAGGCTCAACCCTAGACTTAGTAGTCTTGTGCCAATCTCCAGTCCTCAGCACACGTACCAAACAAGAATCAGTATGAGTGTTGTTTGCAGGGGGCCGCAGATTTGGAATAGGATTGACGATCGTGGCCTCAAGGTGTTGCGTTCTATCTCCAAGTTTAAAAGACAACTAAAAAATTATCTTTTACTAACCTATATATGATATAAAAATGCTTCTTCATGGACTGCTGGGGTGTATGTGTGTAATTGTATGTGTATGTAATGTTAAGTATGTACCGTATTTTCTGGACTATAAGCCGCACCTGTATATAAGCCGCACCCGCTCTATTTAAAAAAAAAACAATAAAAAAAAGATATACAAGCCGCGCCTGTATATAAGCCGCACCCACTTTTATTTTGAAAAAAAAGATATGCAAGCCGCAGATATTTATGTTGTTAGATTAGATATTTACTACATGTACAGAAGGATTTTGAACTGTAAATGATGTACATGTTTGTACCTAAATAGATCTTTCCTAACAGTGTCTTTTAACACGGCAGCAACTTTGCTGATTAAAACTGGACAGAACCAAGAGAAAATAACCGGTATTTATTTATCTATTTATCTGTTTGAAATCTGCTTCTACTTCTATCTGCTAAAGAAGAAGTAACGTATTCTTCTTTGCATTTATTTTGTCTTAGTTTTGATTCTAATTCCGGTTAGAGCGCCCCGAGCGGTGGAAGAAAAATCCACAGAATAGCCGCACCTTTGTATAAGCCGCACGGTTCAAAACCTATGAAAAAAGTAGCTGTTTATAGTCCAGAAAATACGTTAAGTGTTTTTTTGTGTACTTTGTATGCATTTGTCCATCACCACCTCTTTACGGATGGTAACTGCTTGTACCATTGACTGTACCCTCACCCTTATATGAACTATGGGCCCCCACCTAGAAGCTTTCCTAGCTCCTTGGTGGACCCATTCACTCTACCCGTTTAATTCAACTGTATTATTATAACTATTATTATGGTATTGTGAATAAATTCCAACTTCAAACTTCAAACACCTTGTGGGTGGAGTCTGTGAGGAATAGTTCTGTTATTTAAAAAAAAGCGATCCTCTTCTGACACTGATGTTCATGTCTCTCCTGCAGCAGCACCAACCGGAGCGTTCCTACGACATGATCATCCCCAGGGCGTCCACGGGCTCCGCGGGCCCCCCCGGAGGGCCCGGTACCGGCACCGGCGAGGCCGGGAACTCTGCACAAACACATGTAGGTCCAACTCCCTCCTCCTCCGCATCATTATCACCCGCTCTCGTCTCCAGACGCTTCCCTGTCCCCTCTGGCTTCCTGCCGTTTCCATAGCAACCGCTACTAACTACCCGCTCCCTTTGTCTGGCTTCTTTTCTTTTCTCTCTTCATTTGTCAAATTGGTTTAATTCACAAATTGGCACAGATTTCTTTTGTAATACTGTGTTTGACCCGGTCTTTGTTCGTTTTGACCGTATAGAAACGTAATTCTTGCCATTTTTTTAAGTGAAATTGAAATTTTTATTTCGAACATGAAACGGTCCATCATAAACATGCTCGAAAAGGAGTAGGGAAAAGTAAAAACTTATTAAATCCTACCCCCAAACTCTATTTCATTATAATCAAAATTAATTTGATTTCTATACAAAAACAAAAGATATCTATATATACACATATATAACACATACACAAACATATATATATATATTTTTTGTGTATATATATATATATACACACACATACATACATATATACACATGCACTTTTTGGATTTGACATACATATATATAAATACATACAGTATATATTATTATACATATATATTATTATTATATATATTTATATATAAGAATGAGATGTACCAGCTGTACTCTACTGCTTTTACTTTTTAACAACTTGTGCTTTGTATTATTTTATCTCTTTTCTTATCACTTTATTTCATTTTGATTGATTCATTGATTGATTGATTGTCCCCTCTGGGGAAAATCAGTTATCAAACAGCTCATGACATTTAAAAAGAGGAAAACAAACTGAAAAAAGTGCAACATGTGCAGATAACAACATTTGCATGTGTTAAAGTGCAACATGTGTCAATAAAAAGTCCAAGTCAGCCTAACAAGTTAGCCTAACAACTCCAGGTCTCCCTGGGCCTGCAGGGCCTGGTTGGAGACTCAGAGTGCAGCTGGAATAAAAGACTGTCCAAATCTCTCTGTGCTCTGACGGGGGAGAACAAATCTGTGGCTGAATTTGCTCCTCATCCCCGTCAGCTCCATGTACAGTGGATGAGAGGGATTGGCCAACATGGCCGCCAGTTTTTTCCCTATCCTCTGTTCAGCCTTGCCTTGCCTAATTTGTGGCATTCACTACCTCAAGCCCTCGTTTTCTGCAACATTCTTGGATGTATTATATTCTTGGGTTGGGCACCGAGAACCGGTTCCAAATAGGGACCGGTTCCTTACGTCCGGTTCCGGAACTGTTAAGAAGATGTTTGCATTTCAATTCTTTTATTCGGTTCCCAAATGTCCGCACTAGTTGGTTTACGAAGTTTGTATTACTCCGCCCGCCGCGCTCGGTTTATTTTATATTACTCCGCCTGCCGCGCACCGTTTATTTTGTATTACTCCGCCTGCCGCGCTCCGTTTGTTTTATATTACTCCGCCTGCCGCGCTCCGTTTATTTTGTATTACTCCACCTGCCGCACTCCGTGTATTTTGTATTACTCCACCTGCCGCACTCCGTTTATTTTGTATTACTCCACCTGCCGCACTCCGTTTATTTTGTATTACTCCGCCTGCCGCGCTCCGTTTATTTTGTATTACTCCACCTGCCGCACTCCGTTTATTTTGTATTACTCCGCCTGCCGCGCTCCGTTTATTTTGTATTACTCCACCTGCCGCACTCCGTTTATTTTGTATTACTCCGCCTGCCGCACTCCGTTTATTTTGTATTACTCCGACTGCCGCACTCCGTTTATTTTGTATTACTCCGCCTGCCGCACTCCGTTTATTTTGTATTACTCCGCCTGCCGCACTCCGTTTATTTTGTATTACTCCACCTGCCGCACTCCGTGTATTTTGTATTACTCCACCTGCCGCACTCCGTTTATTTTGTATTACTCCGCCTGCCGCGCTCCGTTTATTTTGTATTACTCCACCTGCCGCACTCCGTTTATTTTGTATTACTCCGCCTGCCGCGCTCCGTTTATTTTGTATTACTCCACCTGCCGCACTCCGTTTATTTTGTATTACTCCACCTGCCGCACTCCGTTTATTTTGTATTACTCCGCCTGCCGCGCTCCGTTTATTTTGTATTACTCCACCTGCCGCGCTCCGTTTATTTTGTATTACTCCGCCTGCCGCGCTCGGTTTATTTTGTATTACTCCGCCTGCTGCGCTCCGTTTATTTTGTATTACTCCGCCCGGCGTGCATCGTTTGAACGAAGCCACTACTCTGTGCGGAGCGCTCTCGCTTGCTGCCTGAGAAGGCAGACATGATAATCTTCCTGAACAAGGATTGTTTTTGAACTGTCACATGACATTGTCAAAGCTCCAGGGTTTGTTTTATTTTATTTTTCACCTGGGGTGCAGCTCTTTGTTTTTAGACTGCTACCAACTTGTGTGTTTCAGCAATTCAGCAGTTAGTTAGGGACCCTCCTTGTATTTGAATACCGTAGTTAGAGTACAGCAACCAAATTAAACTGTATCAAGTCAACTGGCAGTGTGAATAAATAAAAATGGCCTGTGTAAAGGTGTTATGGCTACTCTTGCATTAAATAACCGCTAGCTACCACTAAATAAATTCAGTTTTTGTGATTATTGTAAAGTCAACCACGGAGAATATTTAAGTTGAGAAATTAAATTCTAAGTTTTTTTAATCTGATCTCCGCGAGTGCTTAATCCATTTAGCGAGTCATAAACCTCCTCCTCAGACTACTTTGCTATTTAAACATTTTTTATTTAATGCAAGAGTAGCCATAACAAAAGGCTTTTTCAAATGAAAAAAAATTATCTTGTGAAATATTTGTGACCTGTTGACCTGCACCTCAAAGAATCGGAACAGGAATCGAAATTGAGAATCGGAATCGGAATCGTTAAAATCCAAACAATGCCCATCCCTAATTACGGCTGTGAACACGCAGGATTCCTCGGGCGGTTTAGATTCTGACGTTTCTCTGTCTGCTTGTCCTGCAGGGTCACGGCCTCCAGAGGACGCCTCAGTGGTGACCCGTCCTCAGACCCGTCCTCAGACCGGACCAGAACCGCTTCACTTTACGTCCTTTTCCCTCCTCGTTCTCGTCCAGGGGTCACTGAGACACACGACCCTCTAACCGGCAGCAGATAAACCTCCCGTTGACGGATCGTCGGCGTGACGCCGGAGCACCCGGACAGAGAAGAGTTTAGTCTGTAACCGACACCCAGAGGTGAAGCTGCAGAACGAAGGCTTCCTGCAGCCGCCGCCATCGCTGAGCTCAGAGCTCAGAGCTGGACAGACGGATATATTTATATATTTACCGTATTTTCTGGACTATAAGCCGCTACTTTTTTCATAGGTTTTCAACCGTGCGGCTTATACAAAGGTGCAGCTTATACGAAGGTTTTTCTTCCACCGCTCGGGGCGCTCTAACCGGAATTAGAATCAAAACTAAGACAAAATATATGCAAAGAAGAATACGCTACTTCTTCTTTAGCAGATAGAAGTAGGTAGAAGCAGATTTCAAACAGATAAATGGATAACTTTCTCGACACTTTGACTTTTTTCTCAAAATTTCGACTTTTTTTCTCAAAATTTCGACTTTTTTCTCAAAATTTCGACACATTTCGGCGCTCTAACCGGAATTAGATAAGAAAACTAAGACAAAATAAATGCAAAGAAGAATACGCTACTTCTTCTTTAGCAGATAGAAGTAGAAGCAGATTTCAAACAGATAAATGGATAACTTTCTCGACATTTCGACTTTTTTTTCTGAACATTTAGACTTTTTTTCTCGACATTTCGACTTTTTTTCTCGACATTTCGACTTTTTTTCTTGACATTTCGACTTTTTTTTCAACATTTTGACTTTTTTTCTGGACATTTCAACTTTTTTTCTCGAAATTTCGACTTTATTTCTCGACATTTCGACTTTTTTTTCAACATTTTGACTTTTTTTTTCGACATTTTGACTTTTTTTCTCGAAATTTCGACTTTATTTCTTGACATTTCGACTTTTTTTTCAACATTTTGACTTTTTTTCTGGACATTTCAACTTTATTTCTCGACATTTCGACTTTTTTTTTTTCAACATTTTGACTTTTTTTGTGGACATTTCGATAAACGCTCGAGGCGCTCTAACCGGAATTAGAATCAACACTAAGACAAAATAAATGCAAAGAAGAATACGCTACTTCTTCTTTAGCAGATAGAAGTAGAAGCAGATTTCAAACAGATAAATAGATAAATAAATATCGGTTATTTTCTCTTGGTTCTGTCACGTTTTAATCAGCAAAGTTGCTGCCGTGTTAAAAGACACTGTTAGGAAAGATCTATTTAGGTACAAACATGTACATCATTTACAGTTCAAAATCCTTCTGTACATGTAGTAAATATCTAATCTAACAACAGAAATATCTGCAGCTTGCATATCTTTTTTTTAAATAGAACGGATGCATCTTATATGCAGGTGCAGCTTATAGTCCAGAAAATACGGTAATTATGGAGAGTGATGATGCTGACAAACTGTTGGATATGGACTCTGGTCACATGATTCAAATATAATATAAATATATCTAATATGATATATATTATATATAAAAAATGCATATACGCCATAGGTTTTTACTACCTTGGTATTAACCATTAATATTTATGCAAACCAAAAAAAATGTATGTACATAAATGTGTTAAAGTGTCACTGATTCATCCCTGCCATGAATGATTGTATTAATGTGTATGTTTAATACTTTTTAAATTCCATTTCAATTACATTTTTTTTATTTATATAGAAGCTATTACAGCACAGATTGTCTAGGAATGACGTCCTCATGGCAACAGAGCTTCTTTCACGTTTCTGCACGCTTTTAAAAGTCTTTTTTTGCTGTTATGTGAATGTTGTTAATGTAAAAACAAGAGTTAAAACGTTCTCCCAAATAGCCAAAGATGTATAAATATGAACTGTACTTCATGAATGTTGAATAAAAACTGATTCTAGGGACTAAAGAAATTCTTCTATCAACAGTGTTTGTGATAGAAAACAGTCGGGTGGTAAAACATAACTAGACACGTTTATTTAGGACTGAAGTTAGATTTTACAACATTAAAACGGTTCTGGAGGGATTTTTAACTGCTGTTTTTTTTTTATGATGCACTTTCACAACTTGATTGTACTTTATTTCTATCAAAATTATAAACAAAACAACAACCAAAACTGTCCTACAACTTAAATGAAAACAAAAGTTTACTTTATCTGATATTACAAGTTCAAAGAAGTTGTCAAAAAAATCATTTCAGGGTCTAAAAGTTACCAGAGTTATAGTTGTATTGTGTTCATTATGTCTTAAGATGCCTTCAGTTACTAAAGTTATATTAAACACTTCTAAATACAAATATTATTGACAGATTGTGTATATATTTGTATATAAATATATATATTTTTGTATATTTCGTATACAGATAGTCAGATATACAGATAATGGCAGTATTCTAGTCCTGATTTAGTTTTATGGACCTGGACTGGTTGTTGTTTGTGTCTCTATGTTCCTGTTTCTGTTTGTTTGTTTTCTCTCTTGCAGATTCCAAAGGCTTGTTGTGTTTTCCTGTTTCTCTCATTTCAGACTTGCAGCGGATGCCAACCCCAACTCCCCACCCCCCTCTGATCCCCTTCATATATTATAGCATTTATTGTATTGAGAAGAAAAGAACAACTTTTAACTCTCTTCATGGTGAGTGTAAAGTGCTTTTCCCACTTGTTTTGTTACTGGATTACCAGGTTGTGTTTGTGCTGCAAACACTGACGGACAGCAGAGTAAACTCCAGCGGCCTTCGCTCTGTAGATGTTTGCACCAGAGCAAACAGGCCAGCGACCTCCGGGGCTGCTGGGTAATCGATTGAAGAGCAGGTGACGAAATTCCCAGAGAAGAGATACGATCCAAACCTGGACCAGTCTCTCCTCAAACATGGGAACTGTTGCCATTTTCTTTTTTTTTTATAACTTTATTTATAAGATTTTCAATATTTTTTAAGACAAACAGCCCCACATACATCTCACCCTCCACGTTTCCCACGTACAAAGAAGATAATAGCAATAAAACAGAATACATAAACAAGGAAATAAAGAAAGAAAGAAAGAAAGAAAGAAAGAAAGAAAGAAAGAAAGAAAGAAAGAAAGAAAGAAAGAAAGAAAGAAAGAAAGAAAGAAAGAAAGAAAGAAATACATAAAATAATAGTAATAATTAAAGCTGCAAGCAGCGATGAACAGGCCCTTGCGTGTGTAATTTTCACCAATTATGGTCCAGGACTCAATACCGAGTCCGATGACACCACCCATGACTCTTTATGTCAAACCATTCAAAAGTTATGGCAGAAAGTAGGAACTATCAAATATGGACCAATCAGATGAAGGGGGGGCACGCTTTTTGGCGCCTAGCGTCGCCACGGTAACGCTTTTGACTGAGAAAAGTAAAGCGCGTCGTCGCAGGATGGAGACGCACATTTTGATGTATAACACACCTGGGTGCACGTTACGGTTCGGGCCGTATTAACGGCCGAAGAAATGGCATAAATTGCGCCAAAATTACTCAAGAGACTTTTCTTTAAGTTGTGACATGATACAGGTATGTACCGATTTTCGTGCATGTACGTCAAACCGTATCGTGGGGCTTGAGGCACAAAGTTTTCTAGGGGGCGCTGTTGAGCCATTAGGCCACACCCATTAATACAAACACTTAAATATCAAATTTATCACCAGGCCTGGCTTGGTGCAAAATTTGGTGACTTTTGGGGCACGTTTAGGGGGGCAAAAAGCCCTTATTTCATCGGAAAAATTTAAATGAGAAAAAAAAAACGAGAAAAAAAAATTCCTACAGAATTTAACAGCTTTTAAAACGGTACACAAAGACACTTAACTCACAAATGTTAAAATCAGGTTAAAAAAAACAATAACAGGATTAAAATATGCAAGAGGAGATTTGTTTATAATGATAGGGCGTACAGAGTTATTTATATAAAATCAGTTTTAAAAAGGTGTGTTTTTAGTTTTGAAAGTGGACAGATTGGTGCATCCCCAACTATAATATCATCATTCCATGGAAATTAAACCAGATTTTATTCCCAGTGGAACTAAATTCCCATTCATCCATGCAAACCGATGAGCACATGAGGAAAATAAATGGTTCAGTATCAAAGATGATGATTTGGGATCTTCCAGCTGATGGATGAGAACCTGAACCAAGTCTTTACAAACATACTTCCTCAAAGAAGAAATCATAACTTTGTAAATGTAAATGTAGTTTTATATAGATATTATTGTTTTCGTCCCATTTAAAGGGAGAGACGTATGTTGAGCCGCATTTTGTAATAACGGTGCATTTTGTAATAAACGTCCAAAATGTAATAACTTTGTCATTTCATTTTGTAATAAACTACCCCAACGCATTTTGTAATAAATTTTGCCGCATTATGTAATAAGTTATTAAATTTTGAGAAGATTATTACAAAATGCAATTGTAACTTTTTTATTCTCTAGAAAATGTAATAACATGGTGCATTATGTAATAACAATTCTAAAGTATAGTTTATTTGTTTGTTATTGGCCTATATAATCCCAAACTTCAAATAGGAAACTAATGTTATATTTGGAGTTTTATACATAGATTTATTGGGCTACATGGCTCTGAGGGAAATTGCATAAAAAACAACAAAAGTCACTCTTGTATAAATTCATGGTTAAACAAACAACAATAATAGTTATTATTACATAATGCACCATGTTATTGCATTTCCTAGAAAATAAAAAAGTTGCAAGTGCATTTTATAATAATCTTCTCAAAATGTAATAACTTATTACATAATGTGGCAAAATGTATTACAAAATGTGGCATTATTACAAAATGAAATGAAAAAGTTATTACATTTTGGACGTTTATTATAAAATGCACCGTTTTTACAGAATGCCGCTCAACAGACGTATCAGCCTGGTTTGTAGCAGATCTCCACCTCCTCCTGGCTCGTATTTCTCTTGGAGAGGCTGCAGATGTTGTGATTTATGAGCAGCTGCAGAGCTCTGATAACCTGCAGGTTCTGGGGTTAAATCAGGCCTTTGTCCCGGTTTTATCAGCAGCTCTCGCTCTTCACATACAGAACGCTGGAAAAATGATCAAATAAATGAAAGAAACTTCTGTTCTGGACCAGATAAATGTTCTTTTCCACCTTTTATGTCCAGTTGAAGGACCTCAATATTTTTTTTTATTTATTTCATTCATTAAAAAACAAAAACAGTTCAATATAATTACAACAAATCTCTTTCCTTGAATGAAAGGCAACAGAAAGAAGATTAAGCTTATTTTATCTGTCCCTTTTTCCTAAGAAATCCAATTTCAATTAATGTAATAATAAAAAAACTAAAAAACTCATTAAAAATTACACAAAAAGACTACAACAAAGTTATAAAATACCAAAAAATAGCTGTGGTCAAACGTTTTTTTCGATTCAAAGAAAACAAATATGACAATATTGCTAAAAAGAGAGAGAGAAAAAAAGAAAACCCACATAACTTAACAATTATCATGATATTTCTTCATCAAACTGGCTTTTATTATTCTTTTATTCTTTGGCTTCTGTATCCAGATTGTTCCATAAACTGATTCCTTTTACAGAAACACAATTTCTTTCCATTAATCTTTTTTTTTAAAGATCTCTGTTCCTTTTAAGTTTTTATTTATTATTATTTTCTCTTTTTTTCAATAATCAGTTCTGCAGAAGGAAGTATTTGCAAAACAAACTAACTAAAAACACTAGGTAATCTTTACAACATTACCAGAAGACGTACTTCTCCAATTTAAAGCTCCAAAAAGTCATTTTGCCTCAATATTTTTATTTCCAACACCAAAATATTTCAGAATTTCAAGGAAAAAGTCAAAATTTCGTGAATAACATTCTCAACATTTCAACTTTTTTCACGAAATTTTGACTTTTTTCTCAACATTTCGACTTTTTTCTTGAAGTTGTAAACCTTTGTGGGGAAAAAAATCATGAAATTTTACCAAAAAAAGTACAAATTTTCCAAAAAAAGTCATACAGTTTTTGAGAAAAATGGTGAGTTCCCACGCATTTTTACAAACCCACGTGCCATCGGTTGCCGACCCCTGCACTGTACAACGTCTGGGTCGTCGGGCACATTTTGACATTCTCCACAGCAGGTGCTGTTACTTCAGAATAATATGACTCAAGTAGAAGTAAAAAGTAGTCATCCAAATAGTTACTGGAGTAAAAGTAAAAAAGTATTAACCCTTGTGCTGTCTTCAGGTCAAGGAAGGAGGAAGGTAAGAAGGGAGGAAAGAAGGAAAAAGAAAAGAAGGAATGGAGAAAAGAAGGAAGGAAGGAAGGAAAGAAGGAAGGAAGGAAGGAAGGAAGGAAGGAAGGAAGGAAGGAAGGAAGGAAGGAAGGAAGGAAGGAAGGAAGGAAGGAAGGAAGGAAGGAAGGAAGGAAGGAAGGAAGGGAGGAAAGAAGGAATGGAGAAAAGAAGGAAGGAAGGAAGGAAGGAAGGAAGGAAGGAAGGAAGGAAGGAAGGAAGGAAGGAAGGAAGGAAGGAAAGATGGAAGGGAGGAAAGATGGAAGGGAGGAAAGAAGGAAGGAAGGAAGGAAGGAAGGAAGGAAGGAAGGAAGGAAGGAAGGAAGGAAGGAAGGAAGGAAGGAAGGAAGGAAGGAAGGAAGGAAGGAAGGAAGGAAGGAAGGAAGGAAGGAAGGAAGGAAAGGAGAAAAGAAGGAAGGGAGAAAGAAAAGAAGGATGGAAGGAAGGAAAGAAGGAAGGAAGGAAGGAAGGAAAGAAGGAAGGAAGGGAAAAAAGAAGGAAGAAAGGATGGAAAGAAGGGAGGAAAGAAGGAATGGAGAAAGGAAGGAAGGAAGGAAGGAAGGAAGGAAGGAAGGAAGGAAGGAAGGAAGGAAGGAAAGGAGAAAAGAAGGAAGGGAGAAAGAAAAGAAGGATGGAAGGAAGGAAAGAAGGAATGGAGAAAAGAAGGAAGGGAGAAAGAAAAGAAGGAAGGAAGGAAGGAAAGAAGGAATGGAGAAAAGAAGGAAGGGAGAAAGAAAAGAAGGAAGGAAGGGAAAAAAGAAGGAAGAAAGGAAGGAAAGAAGGGAGGAAAGAAGGAAGGAAGAAAAGAAGGAATGGAGAAAAGAAGGAAGGAAGGAAGGAAGGAAGGAAGGAAGGAAGGAAGGAAGGAAGGAAGGAAGGAAGGAAGGAAGGAAGGAAGGAAGGAAGGAAGGAAGGAAGGAAGGAAGGAAGGAAGGAAGGAAGGAAGGAAGGAAGGAAGGAAGGAAGGAAGGAAGAAGGAACAGGAGAATTAGGTTATTTTGACCCAAATACAGTACAAGGGTTAAGCACAAGTAGCACAAAATTTCCAGCCTTTGTACTTTTCTTTTTTAACCAGCAGAACTAGAACAAACATGAACTCATAGAAACTCTGTGTGTGTTTGAGTCTGTGTAAATGTGACAAAACATGCAAAAACTAACATTTTCCCCAAAGAATCACCCAGTGATGTCATGAGATTGACGCGTACGTGGATAAAAGGGATAAAAGGAAAGTAACAGCTCAACGTAGCCTAATGTAGCGGAGGAAGAGGAACAGTTTCTTCTTCACAAATCTACTCAAGTAAAAGTAAAAAGTATAGTGATTCAAAACTACTCCTAAAAGTACAACATTTCCCAAAACTTACTCAAGTAAATGTAACGGAGTAAATGGAACTCTTTACTCTGTCCAAATCTGAGGGCCATTGTTCCTAGAGTATGTTTGCATGTCTCACTATAATGTCACGGCCGTTCTCCGGAGACGCCAGCTTCCTCCCGGAGTCCGATAACACGCATGTTGGGCTAATTAGTCGATTGTAAATTGGTCCTGGGAGGGAGAATCGGTGGGGGGGGGCGAGACGCTGAGTGGTTTCTCTGCTGACACACAAACAAAGACAGGGATGGAGATAAAAGCAGAATCAGGAGAGAGAAACACGAAGAGGTGTTTACTCAGGATGGAAGCACTTAGATTTAAAAGGTTGTGTAACGAGAACAAACATCACCTCTGGACCAGAGCAGGAGGAGTCACACCTGGAAACACCTGGAAACGCATAGAAACACCTAGAAACAACTAGAATCGCTCACACAAACACACAAACCTGTGTGCTTCTACTGTGTCGCTGAGACACCTGGATGCAGGTCAGGACTTAAAAAATGTTTTGCCAGCGAAAAAAGGTGAAAAAGGTGAAAAAAGGGTATCAGATGGTTGTTTGGAAGTCAGGTTAAAAACTGTGAGAAACTGTGATTCCCAGATCACACAGGACTGTTTTGAACCAACGCAATGGGATGCTTTCTACCACGAGGACCTGGCAACATTCACAGACACAGTGCTATCCTACATACTGACACGAATCAGCAGGAGAGACCACGTCTCTCCAGTGTTAGCGTCGCTCCATTGGTTACCCGTAAAATTCAGAATCCAATTTAAAATTTTATTACTTGCGTATAAAGCCCAAAACGGCTTAGCTCCGCATTATTTACAAGACCTGATAGTGCCTTATGTTCCTGGCAGAGCTCTCCGCTCTCCACCTCCACCTTTAAAACTAAACTTAAAACCTTTCTGTTTAGTAAAGCCTATAGTTAGTGTTTAGTAAACCTCTAGCTGGTGTTGGTAAATCTCTAGGTAGTGTAAACTCTAGTGTGTTAGAGTCAGTAGTCATAGTTGCAGCTATAGAACAAGACTATAATAGTTAGTCTCAAATATAGCTTGGTGGTAGATATGCTGCTATAGGCTTATGCTGCAGGGGGGACCGACATGATCCGCTGGGCGGTGCCTCTCACCCTTCTTCTCCTCTCCTCTTCCCTTCCTCTCTTCTCCATTTCCATTTTTATTTATTATAAACATCTCATAGCTATCATTTTTGTCCATCACTCCTGTAGTCTCTTGTGCTGGCCCCCCTTTTTTCTCTTTTGTGCATGTTTGCAGGCCGGAGCTTCGGGAGCTGCGTGCTGGCCTGCGGTCCCGGTTCATATAAATGAACACACACCTTCTACCTTCTCCATACGG
Source organism: Cololabis saira (assembly GCF_033807715.1). Lineage (NCBI taxonomy): Eukaryota > Metazoa > Chordata > Actinopteri > Beloniformes > Belonidae > Cololabis > Cololabis saira. The sequence goes on along the minus strand of NC_084605.1, from coordinate 3,808,883 downwards.
ACCCAAACAAACAGACTCAGGGACAGATTCTTCCCCAAAGCTGGGAACTTTCTAAACCAATAAGCTCCTCATATGTGCGTGCAATATCCTCTACCCATTATGTGCAATATTCTTTACTCATCTACATGCAATATTCTTCCATCCATTCAAGTGCATTATTATTCTCTCATTCACTAATTTTTACAGTGTATATTTATGTTTCCTGTGTCTCATTTTGTTGTTTACACAGTCTTTGCATGTGTGCACTTTTACGGAGCTGCTGCCTAATGTCATTGTACCAGTATAATGATAATAAAGGCTTTCTATTCTATTCTATTCTATTCTATTCTATCTGTTTATTTCAAACATTATCATAAAGTTACAGCCGACACACAAGTGTTTTAGCTTCTCAGGTTTAGTTTTTTAAAGCAGAAACAGCTAAAGAATAAAGACTGATTCCAGTAACTTCTCCTCAAAGAAGAGCTTGATTTCTCGGCGGCTGCAGGTTCTGCAGATTCTGCAGGTGAGGGAACAGAGAGTCTTTGTTTGTTCAGGACAAAGACGCCGCTGTCGGACCTGGAACCTGGAGGAGGATTCTAACCCACGCCCCACTTTATCCTTAGATACGCCGAGGAGCACCTTAGAACAGGTCCCCCAGAACTGCGTCCCAGAAGGGGCCTTCTGGAAGGGCCCCCCGCAACAGGCCCCTCAGAAGAGCCCCCCCCCCCCACACACACACACACATATGCTCTGTGTGTGTGTGTGTGTGTGTGTGTGTCGGTTCCTCCAAACTTTGCTGTTGCATGATGGGACATTTTATTGTTGTTCCTTTTTTTCATCGTTGGTTTTCAGGTCACATTCATGTCCGTGTTACTGTTAGTTACATATAAAGTTAGTTCCAGTTAACTAATCGATGAATAATAGAAACTAATAGATGAGTTATAGAAACTAATAGACAAATAATATAAATAATAGAAACCAATATATGAATAATATAAAATAATAATAGAAACTAATAAAAGAATAATAGAAACTAATACATTAATAATATAAATCAATAGATGAGTTATAGAAACTAATAGACAAATAATAGAAATAATAAAAACTAATAGATGAATTAATAATAATAGAAAATAATAATAGAAACTGATAACAGAATAATAGAAACTAATAGATCAACAATTGAAAACTAATAGACAAATAATAGAAACTAATACATGAATAATAGAAACTATTTTATTTCATTTATTTCCATGTCAGTAGCAACAACAGTAGTCTGGGCTTCACTCCCTAATAATAGTTAAATATTCCAGCAAATGAAACAAGCTGGTATTTGAACACACCGTTTTGTGCTGATTTTGTGAAACTTTTTTATTTATTCTATTCATTTTTTAATTATTTCATGAGAAGATTTTGTTCATAAAGATCAGATTGAGGATAAAGTCAGAGGTCCTGCAGGTTTTATAGTTATTTTATATTTAAATACCGTCTCTGATCGGCAGGTGGCGCTAGTGCGCAGCCGCAGACCCGCGGTCCTCCAGTCCTCCAGCCGCAAAGAAGAAGCAGAAGAAGAAAGATGGCGGCCGGAGAAGAAGAAGAGACTTAAGCAGCTCCGGAGAGCCGTTGCCAATAACATGAGTGTTAAAGACGCTTAAACGCGTCGTTTCCGCCTCTTTTCCGCCCTGAAGATGTTGTGTCTGGGCGTCAGGTCCGCCAGGTCCACACTTTCCTCGGCAAAGGTGAAGAAAACCGCCGTTTTTATGTAATATTTACACTAAATCCTGAAAACAGTGAAGTAGGTTTGAGGTTGATATCCCACTGACGTCACTGGTCTCTTAGGGACCGACAATAAATTACACACTGGACCTGTTTTATTTATTAATGTATTTATTTTATTCTCTATTTATTTACTTATCTTTATTATAATAATAATAATAATAATAATTATTATTATTATTATTATTATTATTATTATTATTATTATTATTATTATTATTATTATTATTATTATTAATACAATTTTCACCTGTTACCTTCATTATCTATATTATGACTTCTTATTCATACTAGATATTTTTATAATTTACTCCATTGTATGTGCTGTTCCACACTATTATATACCTTTTTGGTGTTTGTACAGCAAGATTTCCGAATAAAGTTTAAATATATATATATATATATATATATATATATATATATATATATATATATATATATATATATATATATATATATATATATATATATATACATATATATATATATATATATATATATTAATTACACACTGGATGGAATAATGGAAATTTTATTTTATTCACTTCAAACCAAAACTGAATTATTGTACGAAAAAGTACTTGAGTAAAAACACTTATCTATATAATATTTAAGGCTTTTTATATATATATATATATATATATATATATATATATATATATATATATATAAATATTTAATGTTGTTCTCCTGTTTTTATTTTATCAATAGCTTTTACTAACCTTAGGACTCCAAATATATCCCAAATTGTTGCAATCAAATACCGAAATGAGACACACCTCTTGGTTTTTAATTTATAAATTTTATGTATTTTGGAAAATGCATAATGCTCCTCTGTCAGGACATTAATAGATGAATAAAAGAAACCAATAAAATAATAGAAAAACGAATGAAATAATAATAGAAAAACGAATAAAATAATAGAAAAACTAATAAAATAATAATAGAAAACTAATAAAATAATAATAGAAAAGCTAATAAAATAATAATAGAAACTAATAGATGAATAGTAAAAACCGTCAATATATTACACACTGGGTGAAATAATGCAAATGTTATTTTATTCGCTTCAAAACGATACTGAATTACTGTAAGAAAGGATTTGAGTAAAAACTAGTGATGCACCGATTGTTCGGTAACCGAAATTGTTCGGCCGAAAATGGCAAAAAAACACTTTGGGTGTTCGGTGGAATAAGTGGGAAAAAAACGAACAATTAATAACGGCGTTGTAAAATAAATAGACTGGCCGCTCCGTAACTGTTGCGCACCACATAAATAGTTGGCCAATAAAAAACTAACCACATAAGAATTTAACTAACATTCACCAGCAGGTGGAACCAAAACAACATAAATCAATCTATTACAGGTGCGTTTAGATGAGGAAATCAAACGTGGAAGAGCGTGGAGTGAAATGGTGCAAACATGTCAGCAGTGTGGAAGTATTTTAGAGTGGCAAAGAATAATACAAGAATGGCTGTTTGCAATGAATGTTCTGCTCAAATATCTAGAGGGGAAACATCTGCAAAGTCTTTCAGCTACAAGTTTGATTTATGATTTGAAATGATAAAAAACCCTGAGCGCTTTAATGCATTTTTATTGTTTTAAGGCCTATGTTACAATGTTCAGTCAGTTAAGCCTAACATAAGCTCAAAGATGGCCAAAAAATGTATTTTGCTAATTTATTTATTTTAAGTTATTGTTCTTTGCTGGTATAATGTCTGCTGGAATATTTAAGAAATGCTGGGAAATTAAAAAATGTTCAGTTTTTTATGTTCAACAAATGTTTTCTACCTTGTAATTTTGCAAAAGATTTTTTTCTTTTAAAAGCATGCCTAAATCAAATTTATTTGATTTATGCAATGGTGAAAAAATTGGCAAAATAAATGAAAAACTGCGAAGAACCATGTTCGATATTGTTCGGTATTCGGCCAAGTGTTTATTATTATTTTCGGTTTCGGTTTCGGCCACAAATTTTCATTTCGGTGCATCACTAGTAAAAACACTTATTTACTTTTCTTTTTTCTTCTTTTTCAATTTTCTTCTATGATACCTGGCTACATTGTATGTAATTTCCGGTAAAGAAACATAATTATAAGAAATAAGAATAAGATAATGGGATAAGATAATAAGATAATATTTCTTTCTGCCACTTTATTGAGGTTTTTGTAGTGAAATGAGGTATCATATTTAAGGTCTATTTTTTTTTAATTTTATTAATATATCTAATGTTGTTTTCCTGATTTTATTTTATCAATAGCTTTTACTAACCTTAGGACTCATATATATATATATATATATATATATATATATATATATATATATGTATATATCCCAAATTGTTGAACTCAAATACCGAGATGAGACACACCTCCTTTTTTCCGTTCGGTCTCTGTTTTTCATTTATAAACTTTTATGTATTTTAGAAAATGCATAACGCTCATCTTGCAGGATCCTTCATGTGTCATCAGTCCAAATGAACTTCAATCACTCAAATAGTTTAGTTTGTTGCCTTTAGATAATGTGAAAGTAACTGAAGACCATTTCTCAGAAGTTTAAACTAAAACCTTGAATTACAAATGACTCCAGATATTTGCTAAAGTTTGGTTGGTTTATGCCCTTTTTTGTAGCGGCCCATTTTCGTCAATATTTGAGTTACTCAACGAACGACCTGGCTACCTGATCTTGGCTATTTTGACAATCAAGTTGAAGTTTTTTATCATAACTGCTCCACAGAAAACACACACCTGATATTGTATCAAGCTATTCAATTTTTGTTTGTTTCTTTATAAAAGAAAATGTGAATTTTTGAACATAAAATGTATGTTAATGGAAATGTTACTTTTTAAGGAAAAATAAAGGTGTGTCTTTTCTGTTGGGGAAATTCGGATAGATTTTAAATCATCAGATGAAGTGAAAGCTTTTGGAAAAATATCACAAGATCAATGTTTTATATTTTTAAATATAAAAAATAATATAAAATACATAACATTTATGAATGTAAAACGAGGTGTGTCTCATTTTGGTGTTTGAGTGCAACAATTAAATATTTGGAGTCCAAATATAACGGTTAGTAAAAGCTATTGAAAATAAACACAGGAAAGCGATCTTAGATTATTTTTTTTTTTTCGTTAAATATTATGTAAAAAAATTTTTTTATTCAAGTCCTTTTAGTACAGTGATTCGGTTTAGCTTTGAAGTGAATCGGACAGATGTTGAAGGATATTGAAAGTAAAATGTGCATTATTTCATCCAGCCGGTAATTTAGTGACAGTCCCTAAGAGAGGCCGTCAATAAATATCCAACCTGAAACTAACTTCACTGCTACTGCGTCTATTCCCTGGTATAATATCTCTTTTTTACATCTTTGGTCTCTGAGAAACACAACAAAGTCATCCTTAGACATTTGTGCCGTAATTTAATTATTATTTAAACATTATTAAAGTCTGTTAAGACTAAGACTAATTAAGACTAATTAGTTAAAGAGAAACTTCATATACAAGGGTGTTTTTCTCACTTCAGCAAACCTTAGACAGAATTGCCACAGTTAATAAAACGCATCTGGAATTACTTAGTTTATAATATAAATATATATAAAATCTATTAATATAATATTAGTCTAAGAAGATATAAAATCTCTTTGTTTTTTGTTGTTTTTTATGAATCACAATAAAGGAGGTTCCAGTGCTAGAGGGAACGTTTAAGGCGGTATTTAGTGTTTGGGTCTCATCCAGATATTAGTCAGGGGCCCGTAGAACCTCCGGTCCGGCCGGGTTTGGGGGGAAATTAATTAATGTATCCTAGCAAAGGTTTGCTGATGTTTGATGTGAGAAAAACACACTTGTATCTAGGGCTGCCAACTGCATAGAAATTTGTTTATTTTATATGAAAAAACAAAATGCTTTGATTTCAAGTTTAAAGTGCTTTAATAGCGTTGAACTTGCATGACTGTAGAGACAGACAACAATATAGCAACTGAAATAGGTCCACATCAGCCCAGATGTAGAATATAGCTACAGGTGAAGAATATGGTGTGGAAGTTGATTTATTTCAATAATTCAACTAGAATATGGTGTAAAAGTTAATTTATTTCAATAATTCAACTAGAATATGGTGTAAAAGTTAATTTATTTCAATAATTCAACTAGAATATGGTTTAAAAGTTAATTTATTTCAATAATTCAACTAGAATATGGTGTAAAAGTTAACTTATTTCAATAATTCAACTTAAAAGGTGAAAAGTAATATATTACCTATTCTTATTACATGCAAAGCAAGATATGTTAAACCTTTATTTGTTATAATTTTGATGATGGAATTGTTTATTGATTTCATAAAATATTCTCTAATTTATTTTTTATTTGGGGTTTTTATAAACTGTGAGCCATAATCATCAAAATCATAACAAATAAAGGCTTGAAATATCTCACTTTGAATGTAGTGGGAAATAATATATTTGTTTCACCTTTAGTTAAATTTACTACGAATGACGTTTTGCAATTTATTCAAATTTTCCGACCTTCACCTGTAGATTATGACATCAATAAATAAGAGCAGAATATATGTCCGTATTGGTTCAATACGGAACGCAACTTTTAATTCAAGATTTTGCTGGCCTTAATGTTTCCTGTGTTTTATTTTGTTCATTATTGATAAATGTAGTGTTGATGTGTGTGTGAGAGACGTGTGTTTGGGGCGTTAATGAAAATACGGGACAAATCGCGTCCCGTATTAGTTCAATACGGGACGCAACATTTTTTTCTCAAATAAAGGACAATTCCGTATTTTACGGAACCGTACTTGTATCTGAAGCTTCTCTTTAACTAATTAATCCTAAGAGCCTTTAACAACGTTTAAATCATAATTACGGCAGAAATGTCTAAGGATGACTTTGTTGTGTTTTTCAGAGTCCAATGATGTAAACAAAAGATATTACATCAGGCAATAGACGCAGTACAGTGGTAATGTTAGTTTCAGGTTGGATGTTTATTGACGGTCTCTCTTCGGGATCGTCAATAAATTACCGACTGGATGAAATAATGCACATTTTATTTTCAATATCTATCGTCAAAACTAAACCGAATTACTGTACGATAGGAGAGATGTTTTCTTGGGGTTTTTTTTAGTAGCTTTTACTAACCGTGATCTTAGGACTCCAAATACAGGACTGTCTCAGAAAATTAGAATATTTTCTGTAATGCAATTACAAAAACAAAAATGTCATACATTCTGGATTCATTACAAATCAACTTAAATATTGCAAGCCTTTTATTATATTTATTATATATTATATTGTTGAGCGGCGTGTACCCTCCCCCTCCTCCCCCGACCAGAGGTTGCCAGGTAGGCTGCAGAATGCAGCAGGAACGTAGGCTGCCATGGCTGCGAAAATTAGAGCCGAGCTGGCAACCCGGATGCCGAAACAATACTGACTTGGTGATTGGGAGATAGGTGGAGGGTGGAGCTTCAGAAACAATACTGACTTGGTGATTGGGAGATAGGTGGAGGGTGGAGCTTCAGAAACAATACTGACTTGGTGATTGGGAGATAGGTGGAGGGTGGAGCTTCAGAAACAATACTGACTTGGTGATTGGGAGATAGGTGGAGGGTGGAGCTTCAGAAACAATACTGACTTGGTGATTGGGAGATAGGTGGAGGGTGGAGCTTCAGAAACAATACTGACTTGGTGATTGGGAGATAGGTGGAGGGTGGAGCTTCAGAAACAATACTGACTTGGTGATTGGGAGATAGGTGGAGGGTGGAGCTTCAGAAACAATACTGACTTGGTGATTGGGAGATAGGTGGAGGGTGGAGCTTCAGAAACAATACTGACTTGGTGATTGGGAGATAGGTGGAGGGTGGAGCTTCAGAAACAATACTGACTTGGTGATTGGGAGATAGGTGGAGGGTGGAGCTTCAGAAACAATACTGACTTGGTGATTGGGAGATAGGTGGAGGGTGGAGCTTCAGAAACAATACTGACTTGGTGATTGGGAGATAGGTGGAGGGTGGAGCTTCAGAAACAATACTGACTTGGTGATTGGGAGATAGGTGGAGGGTGGAGCTTCAGAAACAATACTGACTTGGTGATTGGGAGATAGGTGGAGGGTGGAGCTTCAGAAACAATACTGACTTGGTGATTGGGAGATAGGTGGAGGGTGGAGCTTCAGAAACAATACTGACTTGGTGATTGGGAGCATCAGTTGAGGGCTGCAACTCCTCTTTTTAAACTGGAATATCCTGGCTTGAGTGCTGTTGTCAGTGACATAAGTATTTGAAATGAACATGATTTTTAAATGTCTGTTGACATATCGGGGTCATTTTATGATTCGTTTTATTATTGCTCTTACATACAGCTCCTTTAATATTGCTGATCATGGTTTCCCAGCAGTTTAAGGAAAACTCAAATATCCTATCTCAAAAAATTAGAATATTCTGGGAATCTTAATCTTAAACTGTAAGCCATGATCAGCAATATTAAAATAATAAAAGACTTGCAATATTTCAGTTGATTTGTAATGAATCCAGAATGTATGACATTTTGTTTTTGTAATTGCATTACAGAAAATAAAGAACTTTATCACAATATTTTAATTTTCTGAGACAGTCCTGTATAATTGTTGACATTATGTATTTTATATACATTTTTATATTCAAAAATGTATATTCACATTGACCTTATATTTGTCGAAAAGATTTCTCTTCATTTGAGGATTTAAATTCTATCCAGAATTTCCCCAACAGACAGAACACACCTTTTATTTTTGAATTAAAAAGTAACATTTCTTTAAATCATACATTTTATGTTCAAAAATTCACATTTTTTTCTTTTATATGTCATAACCCTGGCTCAAAGGCCATGACAAAAGAAGGGGAAAGGACACAACGTACTAGTAAATTTAAGATATTTATTAAGGTAAATCAATAAACACAAATAAGATAAGGAATGGGATGTGTAAAGTCAGTAAAATCAGTAGTATGCATGTGGATGTGTGTAAATGTGCTGTATGGTGTTGTGTGTGCAAAAGGCTCAACAAAACCAAAAGGAGTGCTGCCAGGATGAAAAGAGAGAGAAAGAGAGACTGAAGCCCCAGCCTTTTCTCTTCCTGAGGAGCACCCAGCCCAGGTGCTCCAGATCTAGCAATCAGCTGGCCCCACCTCGAAGAGGAAAACAGAGAGAGAGGGACTGAGACACAATATAACAGGCCATCACATATAAATAAACAAAATTGAATTTCTTGATAGAATATCAGGTGTGGGTTTTCTGTGGAGCATCAAAAACTCAGTTCATGGGTCTCTGTCTCCTCCTGCAGTTCTGGACTCGTCTCCCCGGGGGGCCCGTCTTCTGCTGCTCTACCGGGCCCAGGGCCCCCCCGGGGGGGCCGGATCCTCCGGGCCCCGCGGGGGCCTCGGCCGGACCGGAGCAACCGGAATCCAAAATCTCGGCCGGACCGGAGCAACCGGAATCCGTAGCATCTACTGGACCGGAGCAGCCGGAGCCTCTGGCGCTGACCCAGGAGGCCCTGGTGGCTTCTGGGTCGGTACCGGAACCTCCGGGGGAACCCTGGGACCCGGCCCGGGGCCCCCCGGCCCCCCCCGCCCACTGCTGCATGAGCGGCTGCCACAACTGCGTGTGGATCGAACACGCCGAGCAGCTGCTAGCTTACTACCAGGACGGGGGGGACCGGGCCCTCGCCGCCATCGAGGAGAACGTCCTGGACCAGAACCTGAGGGCCTACCTGCAGATGGAGGTCCGGATGCTCAAGAAGAACCCCTGAGGGCCCGTCCAGCCAGGTGGCTTCTGGGTAATTTTATAGACGTGAAGAGGACGAACCGCCGGCTGATTGGACGTCGATGTACGTCGGATGTCAACGTGTGTTTTGTGGATTTCCAGAGAAAATGACTCAGAGTTGGACTGAAATTTACAAAGTGGTGAACCGGGGCCGAACCACGGTTTGGGACTAAATCCTGGTTCCTGGACTGGATCCTGGTTTTGGGACCGAACCCCAGTTTTTGGACTAAAACCCGGTTTATGGACCGAACCTCCGTTTCAGGAATGAACCCCAGGTCGTCCTGGTCGTCGCTCCAAGAAAACACTTTTACTTCTGATTAAACAAGTGTTTTATTGGGTTTATTCTGCACTTTAATATATTTTAGTATTATATTTATTTTAAGGATTTGTTGTTCTGTGTGTAAATGATGTATTTGATCTTTTTGGATCTTAAAAGTTGATTATTTAATAAAGAATCCGTCTTCAAATCAAGAAAACTTTAATGTCCTTATTGAAGTTAAGTTAAAAATATAAACTATTATTATTTTATTATCATTATTATTCTCATTATTTTTATTATTATCATCATTATTATTATATTATTATTATCTTGTACCGAGCCTCAGTCTCCTGGTGACACTAATATAAACCAGTGTGTCGTCTGCATATTGTGGTTGTGGGTTTGACTTCAGCTCAGTCCTCGCCGTCCAGCCAGGTGGCTTCTGGGTAATTTTATAGACGTGAAGAGGACAAACCACCAGCTGATTGGACGTCGATGCTTTTGTGGATTTCATGGGAAAATTACCCCGAGTTGGACTGAAATTTACGAAGTGGTGAACCGGGCCGGACTTGTTTTCTGGTTTTTGGACTGGACCACGGTTTCAGGACTGAATCCCGGTTTCTGGACTAAATGCCAGTTTTGGGAACGAACCGCGGTTTCGGGTAGGGATGGGCATGATTAATCGACGATCGATTACTGATCGTTAAGAATTTAGTCGATCACCTGAATTTCTTATCAAAGTCTGGCATCAAAAGAGGTTGTTTTGAGCTGATTCTTCAAGCAAAGCAGTGAATTTCACTGTGTGCCTGCAGAGAGAGATCTGACCACCGGGGGGGGGGGCACTAGCTGAGAAAGCACTAACTCAGACACCGGAGTTACCGGAAACACCGGAGACACACCGGAGTTACCGGAGACATCGGAGACACCGGAGTTACCGCAGTTACCGGAGACACCGGAAACTCCGGAGACACCGGAGTTACCGGAGACACCGGAGTTACCGGAGACACCGGAGTTACTGGAGACACCGGAGACACCGGAGTTACCGGAGACACCGGAGTTACTGGAGACACCGGAGACACCGGAGTTACTGGAGACACCGGAGACACCGGAGTTACCGGAGACACCGGAGTTACTGGAGACACCGGAGACACCGGAGTTACCGGAGACACCGGAGTTACTGGAGAGACCGGAAACTCCAGAAAAGAATCATGAAGAGCCAGCGAAGTTGAGCGTGGGAGCATTTTGAATTGAAAAATAACGAAGTTCACTGCAAAGCAGCGAAGCCGTGTATAAATACAACAAGTCCACAACTCAAATGATGTACATTTAAACAACGTAAACGCGACCCTGATTAACGTCGGTGGCGGTGCGTCCTGCTCTCAGGCTAGCATCACCGCAATCTATCACAATCATATCTTTATCAACAAAAATCAGCAGCTGCTGTTGGATTTATTTTATTTACTGTTAGAAGTGGACAGTCATCACCACTGTGAGTAAGTTATTTTTGTTAAGTATTTTCTCTCACTCTCACCGTCTCTCTCGGCTCCTTTAGGAATAGTTTAAAGTTATATTTTGGCAAAACCTGTCGTTCCTAAGTATTATTATATTTTTGATTGAGTGTTTAATGTGATTGTGTTTTGGGATTTTTTATTTTGGAACAAAAGAGTGTCAGTCGTGTTTTCGGGGGCCGGCTCTGCTGTTTATGCAACTAGAACTGCCAATTAATCTGCCCAAAGAGTTGGACTGTTCTTAAAATAAATATTTTATTGAGGAACATGAATCGTCGATGAATGAAATTTCATTGAATGCCCATCCCTAGTTTCCGGACCGACCCCCAGTTCCGGGACACGATGACTAGCGAGCTTGGACTAGCGGCTCCTCGGACCTCGACGGTCCGGTTGGGGGTCCGAAGGTTTGAGGCTCGTTTCTGTCTCCTGGTCGTCGCTCCAAGAAAACACTTTTACTTCTGATTAAACAAGTGTTTTATTGGGTTTATTCTGCACTTTAAGATATTTTAGTATTTTATTTATTTTAATGATTTGTTGTTCTGTGTGTAAATTACGTATTTGATCTTTTTGGATCTTAAAAGTTGATTATTTAATAAAGAATCCGTCTTCAAATCAAGAAAACTTTAATGTCCTTATTGAAGTAAAAAAATATAAACTGTATCCTCTGAAGAGACATCAGGGTTTATTTTAGGCAGGTAATTGTTATTGTTATTATTATTATTATTATCATCATTTTTATTATTATCATTATTTTTAGCATTATAATTATCATTGTTTTTATTTTTATTATTATTATTATTATTATATATGACATTGATATATAGCTCTGCGTGTCATCTGCATAGCTATGGTAGTTTATATCAAGAGCCTTACAGGGCCTCTGTCTCCTGGTTACATCTTAATATATACACCAGTGTGTCGTCTGCATAGCTATGGTAGTTTATTTAGTTGTTTATCATCTGTGCCAGAGGGAGCATGTACATGTTAAACAGTAAAAGTCCCAGGTTTCTTGTTGGCGGTGCTAGAGTTACCTATCGTTTCTTTAGTAGGAGACATGAATCTTCTTCTCCAGAAACATACGTTGCGTGAAACAGAAGGTCAACAAGAAATTCTGGAAACTCTTCGTATTGTCGAAGTTTTGTTATTTATTTCCTGTTTTATTTTGAAACCCGTGTCTTTGTGTTTAAGTTTTGTCTTGACGTCCCTTGTTCCCGTCTGCCCTGATTGTCTGCACCTGTGTCTCGTCAAGCCTTCTGTACATATCTTTCCCTCTCTTCCGGCTGGTCCGTGCTTTTTCCCTCCTCCGTGTTTCAGACCAGGTTTTTGTAGTTTTGGATTCTGTCATGTTCATGTTCTGTTTTTTTGTTTTTTGTTTTTTATCCCGCTAAGCAGCGCTTTTCTTTGTTTTAAATTTATTTGGTCTCCCACAACCGTGACACGTATTTTGTGCAACTCTACTCAGCGTCGAGTGCAGTGGTTGTCACTCGTGGACTGACAGGCTTATTTATTTATTTCTTATTTTATTTTATCTGGATCCCCATTAGCGGACGCAAAACGCCAGCTAATCTTCCTGGGGCCCATGAAGATTAAAGGTACATTCACTTAAAAGTACATTTACATATATACGTCATATAATACTTTACACTTTCAATATATGAATACATAAATAAATACTATACCTATAAGCCTCACTTTGGGTCACTTAAAAATTATATTCAAGGCATTCTCTGTTGCATCTTATGTGTGCTAGAAAGAGTAGTGGGCCCAGGAAGGAGCCTTGTGGTGTCCCAGTACTCTTCCTAAGACCGAAGTGCTGATGGATGGAAAATGGATGGATGGATGATGGATGGATGGATGGATATTGGATGAAGGATGGATGGAAGATAGATGGATGGATGGATGGATGGATGGATGGATGGATGGATGATGGATGGATGAAGGATGGATGGATGGATGGATGGATGATGGAAACATGGATGGATGGATGGATGGATGGATGGATGGATGGATATTGGATGAAGGATGGATGGATGATGGATGGATGGATGGATGATGGATGGATGGATGGATGGATGGATGGATGATGGAAACATGGATGGATGGAAGATGGATGGATGGATGGATGGATATTGGATGAAGGATGGATGGATGATGGATGGATGGATGGATGGATGATGGATGGATGGATGGATGATGGAAACATGGATGGAAGGAAGGATGGATGGATGGATGATGGAAACATGGATGGAAGGAAGGAAGGATGGATGGATGGATGGATCATGGATGGATGGATGGATGGATGGATGATGGAAGGATGGATGGATGGATGGATGATGGAAACATGGATGGATGGATGGATGATGGAAGGATGGATGGATGATGGAAACATGGATGGAAGGAAGGATGGATGGATGGATGATGGATATTGGATGATGGATGGATGAATAATCCCTTCCACTGTAAATTGCCCTCCAACTCTCTCCTCCTTTTCTTCTTCTCCCTGGTTGATTGAGGTGAGGCTGATTACGCCCGTCTCCACGGCAACACCTTCTGACCATATTAGTCTCTTACACAAATATCCTGCAGCAATAATAAATAAATACATACTTGGCTATAAACCACGTATAAATAACACTGAACTGAACTGAAAACCAGAGGCTTGTGATCCTGAATATAAAGATGAATCCTGGTTTAGAACGATGGTAGAGACTGATTGCTCTACCTCAGTCACCTTTATCCTGCAAATATCTAATCTGTTATCATTCAAAAATGATTGACTCAAATAAAAAAGTTATGTTTTACAAAGTTACCACCTGATAATCGGGTTGTTTTAACTAGTTCCTGTTTTATTTTGAAATCCATGTCCTTGTGTTTCGGTTACGTCTTGACTTCCCTTGTTCCCGTCGGCCTTGATTGTTTGCACCTGTGTCTCTTTACGCCTTCTGTCTATATCTGGTCTCGTCTTTCCCTGCTGGTCCAAACTGTTTCCTTCCTCCGTGGTTCTGGTTTTTGTACTCTGGTTTCTTTACAAATCTTACTCAGCAGCACTTTTATTTGTTCTAAATTGAAATAAAACACGTTTTGTGTGGATGTAACGTTTGAATGTTGAGTTGGTTGTTTCCTCCGGGAGAATCTCAGGAGCTTTGTAGGAGGTGAAGCGGTTGGATGATTTAGAAACAAACACTCTGGAAGCTTCCAGGTGCGTCTATAATCTGTCTGGCAGAAACTAATCTAATCATCTCCTGCTGCGTCTTATTATCTCTGATCACGAGGGTCATGGTTCCTCGTTGAACCTTCTGGAAACATTTCTACCAAATGTCTCAATTTTACAAAATGTCACGACTCTAACCATCATGACTGTTACCATCATGAAAGGAATCTTTACAGCCCCCAACACCGCTGCGGAATCTTGTGATGCTATTTTACATACAGTACTCGAGTTGTAAAATAAATCAGGGGGGATGGTGGATTCTATCATATGGGGACAGATAATTTGTGCTGATTACAAATAATATAATATATTACAAATAATAGCAGTGACCAAAACAGCTGCAGAAATACTGCAGGAATGACATAGCAGCAGTTAAATGCAGCCTTCTGTAAGCTTTAAATATCCACTGGGCTTACATCAAATACATCAAAACACAACAATAAAAAACACTTTTCTGAACTTATCAATATGACTCTGTCCTTCACAGGATAAGTAACATGGATCACTGCAAAAACTCACAATCTTAACAAGAATATTTGTCTTATTTCTAGTTAAAATGTCTCATTTTAGTAAAAAAATCTCATTACACTTAAAACAAGACTCATCACTGGAAAAAACAACAATTTTCACCTGTTTCAAGTAGATTTTCACTTAAAATAAGTAGAAAAATCTGCCAGTGGAACAGGGTTTTTTTTGCTTGTAATGAGAAGATAAATCTTGTTCCACTGGCAGATTTTTCTTTGATTTTTTGGTCAAATACGGCTCTTTCAACATTTTGGGTCGCTGACCCCTGGACTAGACCAATAACTGCAGTCCGATCGACAACAACAACAACCTCATAGTGAAGTTTGCTGACGACACTACGGTGGTCGGACTCAGGTCCTGAAGTCGACAGCCTGGAGCTCAGAGAACAACCTCACTCTGAACACCGGGAAAACCAAGGAGATCATCGTCAACTTCAGGAAACGGAGCACCGACCCAGCCCCCCTCTACATCAACGGCCAGAGAGCGGAAAAGGTCCACTCCTTCCGGTTTCTTGAAAATAAAGTATTCTATTCTATTATTATTGTTTTGTTTTAACTACTGTTTCATGTTCGAAATAAAAATTTCAATTAAATTCAATCTTGGGATGAACGCAGGATGCTGATTGAACCTGTAATCTCCTAAACCTTTACTCCGTCCATCACCTGGATGACATCACTGACTGGGAGATGGGGGGGGCGGGGCCTCCCTAATCCTAATCCCGGCCTATAAAACGGGCCCCCAGACCTCCGGGCTCCACAGCCAGACTAGCGTAGGATCAACTCTGCCAGACAAACATCCAAGCAGCGGTGAAACCTCTGGACCGTTGAACCGGAGAAACCAGAGAAACCTGCAAACACGTAAGAAACAAAAACTTGTGGATTCTTCTTCTGTTTCCATCCTGACCTTCAGTTAAAGGTGGTCCATACGGGGTGATTAGATACAAGAGAATAAGATGAAGCTTCATCGGGCTGTCAGATAATTTTTTAAAGGCTAAATACAAAAAAATAATAAAATATGCTGATGATAGTCAGGTGTGTTGTAATAACGGTGCATTTTGTAATAAACCTCCAAAATGTAATAACTTTGTCATTTCATTTTGTAATAAAGCCGCATTTTGTAATAAACTACCCCAACGCATTTTGAAATAAATTTTGCCGCATTATTTAATAAATTATTACATTTTGAGAAGATTATTACAAAATGCATTTGCAACTTTTTTTTTCTCTAGAAAATGTAATAACATGGTGCATTATGTAATAACAATTCTAAAGCATAGTTTAGTAGTTTAGTAGTTAGTAGTTTAGTAGTTTGTTATTGGCCTATATAATTCCAAACTTCAAATAAGTAACTAAAGTTATATTTTGAGTTTTATACATAGATTTATTGGGCTACATGGCTCTAAGGGAAATTGCATAAAAAAACAACAAACGTCACTCTTGTATAAATTAATTGTTAAACAAACAACAATAATAGGTATTATTACATAATGCACCATGTTATTACATTTCCTACAAAAATAAAAAAGTTGCAAGTGCATTTTATAATAATCTTCTCAAAATGCAATCACAAAAGTTATTACAAAATGGGGTCGTTTATTACAAAATGAAATGAAAAAGTTATTACATTTTGGACGTTTATTACAAAATGCACCGTTATTACAAAATGCGGCTCAACAAGGTGTTAATGTAAAAACGAAACGTCTCCTCGTCCCCAGTCGAGGGGGAACTGTGGTCCAAACTGATGGATTAGATATAAGAGGATAAAGATGAAGCTCCATCAGGCTGTAGGATACGGTCGTCATGGCAACAGCTCCTGTTGTTGGACTGTTCTCTTGTACCTGAAGTGAAGCAGGTTCTACGTTGTGATGTTTGCTGGAATTGGGCAGAGGTGAATAGTAACAAAGTAGATGTACTTTGTTACATTACTTAAGTAGTTTTTTTGAGGATTTGTACTTTACTTACGTTTTTTTTTTTTTAATCAGGACTTTTACTTTTACTTCACTACATTTAAAAGTTAAAAAATATACTTTTACTTCGTTACTTTGACATTTGCCACCTCGTTACTCGTTACAAAATAAAATAATTAAGGAATTATATTTTGCAAGAAAGACGGTTTATTTTTGGAGTTGTATTCTATACCACATTTCATTCACCTGAAAGTGAAATAAAAAAAAAAACAAACATTATCCTTATTTTTGGTTGCGTTGCTTCTTTTCATAATATAAAATACTTGTACTTTTACTTATTTACTTATTATGATATTTGAGTATATTTTTTCACAAGATACTTTTGATACTTAAGTACATTTAACGTGAGCTACTTTAAGACTTTTACTCAAGTCATTTTCTTATGGGTGACTTTAACTTTTACCAAAGTCTTTTTCAGTTATGGTATTTCTACTTTTACTTAGTTACTTTTTTCATGTACTTTATTTATTGCAATTTGGACTGGATTGTATTTATAATAAGGCTTCAACTGCACACTATTCCTTTATACTATATTAGTATAACAGACTATTTATTATACTGTACTTACTATGTTTATAGTACATTTATTCAGTTTACGGTACACTTGTTCTGTTTCGGTTTTATTATTATTATTATTATTATTATTATTATTATTATTATTATATTTATATTTTCATTCTTTATTTCATTCATTAAAAGAAAAACAACAGTTGAATATAATTTCAACAAATCTCTTTCCTTGAATGAAAGGGAACAGAAAGACGACTAAGCTTATTTTATCTGTCCCTTTTTCCTAAGAAATCAAATTTCCTATAATAAAAAAATTACGCAATTTTAAGAAAAAAACACTTTCCAATAAACGTAATTAAAAAAAACTACAACAAAGTTATAAAATAAAACAAAATAGCTGTCGTCAAAAACAGAGTTGTATTCTTTTTTGACTCAAAGAAAAAAAATATATGACAATGCTAAAAAAAGAGAGAAAAGAAAACCCACCTAACTTAACAATTATCATGATATTTCTTCATCAAACTGGTTTTTATTATTATTTTAAATGTAATGTTTGGTTTGCATTCTTTGGCTTCTGTATCCAGATTGTTCCATAAACTGATTCCTTTTACAGAAACACAACGTTCCATTCATTTTGTCCTGAATTTATTTGTTTTTTAAAGATCTCTGTTCCTTTTAAGTTATACTTATTTTCTCTTTTTTCAATAATCAGTTATGCAAAAGGAAACAATAACAAAAAAACTAACTAAAAACACTAGGTAATCTCCACAGACATTACCAGAAGACGTACCTCTCCAATTTAAAGCTCCAAAAAGCTCCAACAAAGTCATTTTGCCTCAATATTTTTATTTCCAACACCAGAATATTTCAGAATAAACTATCGACTAACCATCAAATGTCCATAGTGCCTTGATATTAACACGTTTAACACGTTACATTGGTCTTTTTAATTTTGAGAAATGTAACCATCCAACAATAATGGCTTATTGGTCCTAAGTTTTAGTGAAGCAGTTCAGTTCTGCTGCAGTGGGAAAAAAAAACTGAACATAAAGTAGTTTAACATTTCAACAAGTGCACTGTTATTTTATATATACTATACTTATAATTTATATTTTATTTAGTCTGAGTTCATGTTGTCCGACTTTGGGCTGTTGTAGCACTTGAACTTCCCCTCGTAATATTACGAGAATAAAGCCGTAATTTATGAGAATAAAGCCGTAATTTATGAGAATAAAGCCGTAATTTATGAAAATAAAGCCGTAATTTATGAGAATAAAGTCGTAATTTACGAGAATAAAGCCGTAATTTATGAGAATAAAGTCATAATAATATGAGAATAAAGTCGTAATATTACGAGAATAGTCATAATATGAGAATAAAGTCATAGTAATATGAGAATAAAGTCTTAATATTATGAGAATAAAGTCTTAATATTATGAGAATAAAGTCTTAATTTATGAGAATAAAGTCGTAAAATTATGAGAATAAAGTCTTAATATTATGAGAATAAAGTCTTAATTTATGAGAATAAAGTCGTAATATTATGAGAATAAAGTCGTAGTATTATCAGAAAAAAGTCGTAATATTACGAGAATAAAGTCGTGATAATATGAGAATAAAGTCGTAAAATTATGAGAATAAAGTCGTAATATTATGAGAATAAAGTCGTAAAATTATGACTTTATAATATATATAATTTATATTTATATTTATAATTTCCAATTTTTATTTGTCTTAGTTTGGCCCTAATACTCCGTCATAGAAAAAAGGACCAAACATCCACATGTTGCCTTCTTTTAGCAAGTTATGCTTTTTATTCTGACAGTTCTACCCTCTAACGACTGATTATTAATTATCACCCACCGACCGAACGTTCAGGGTTAAACCTGTTCAATGTGACCGGATTAAGCAGATTAGCACCTCTGCGCTAACTCAGCACTTTTGCTGGGGTCGTCCTTGTCTAACGAGATTACCCAGAAGCCCCAGCTTTTACACGGAGAGGGCACTCCCTAATTAACCTGAGCCGGGGATTATGGGAATCTGGGTCACTGCGGTTTCACCTCGAGGTGCTCGTCACGTTTGTAAAAGGATTGTAGCACCCTATAATGTAATAATTTCTCCCTATAATGTAATAATTTCACCCTATAATGTAATAATTTCCTGAAAATGTAATAAAATTTGCACTTAGCTCAATCGAAAATGTAACAAAAACCCAATAATGTAATAACTTCCCCAATAATGTAATAAAATATCCTGACTGACGGATATTGTAATAACATTTTTACCAATAATGTAATACCTTATTACGTTATTGGGAATTTATTACATGGAACTCATTGTCTTACATTCTTAGATTCTTAAAACACAAAATGTAGAACTCTGGACTGAAAATGAACATATATATTACATTATTTGTCAAGTATTACATTATCAGTTTTGGAAAGAAAAAAAAGACCCACCTGAAAATGTAATAAATTCCCAATAATGTAATAAGGTATTACATTATCAGTAAAAATGTTATTACAATATCAGTCAGGATATTTTATTACATTATTGGGGAAGTTATTACATTATTGGATTTTATTACATTTTCGATTGATTTAAGTGCAATTTTTATTAAATTTTCCGGCATATTACATTTTCAGGAAATTATTACATTATAGGGAGAAATTATTACATTATAGGGTGAAATTATTACATTATAGGAAATTATTACATTATAGGGTGAAATTATTACATTATAGGGTGAAATTATTACATTATAGGGTGAAATTATTACATTATAGGGTGAAATTATTACATTATAGGGTGAAATGATTACATTATAGGGTGAAATTATTTCATTATAGGGTGAAATTATTACATTATAGGGTGCTACAAGGATCAATGCAAGTGATGATTTTAAAAGTGTCTCCTCTTTGTCCTTTCAGATTTCACCTCAACCACCGAGACTTTGCGTCTTTTAGAAGCCGCTCATCATGAATCTGGAGCCGCCCAAGTCCGGGATCAAGTCGGCCACCCGCGTGACCGGGGGCCCGGCCACGCCGCGCAAGGGCCCGCCCAAGTTCAAGCAGAGGCAGACCCGCCAGTTCAAGAGCAAGCCGCCCAAGAAGGGGATCCAGGGGTAGGAGAGCCACCGTTACCGCGGAAACCGCCGCTAACGCCGCTAACTTAACGCTTGAATGAAGGTTAACTGATCCGTGTTTTTTTTCCTCCGCAGCTTTGGCGACGACATCCCCGGCATGGAGGGTCTGGGCACAGGTGAGATAACGGGGGGTTCGGGTGGGGGGCCGGGGGCCCGGACGACGCTAGCATCCCTACGGAAGAGTGTCAGGGCCATGCAGGAGGAAAAAGATTTGAGGGGGGAAGATCTTTTTTTATTGTGCACTTTGAGAAAAATGGCGAGAAAAAAGTCGAAATTTCTCGACATTTCGACTTTTTGCAGTGCATAATGAAAAAAAAATCTTCCTCCTCTAAAATATTATTTGTATTTTTCTCCTGCCTGGCCCTGATACTACGGAAGAGGATTAATGTTGAAGTACAATTTCGGGAAAAAAGTCGAAATGTTGAGGAAAAAAGGCGAAATTTGGACTTTATTAATCTTCTCGTTTTTATTTTTCCGACGAAGGGAGGGCCTTTTTTCCCCTAAACGTGCCCCAAAAGTCACCAAATTTCGCACGCAAGCCAGGCCTGGTGATAAATGTGATATTTAATGGTTTGCATTAATGGGCGTGGCCTAATGGCTCAACAGCGCCCCCTAGAAAACTTTGTGCCTCAAGCCCCACAATACGGTTTGACGTACATGAACGAAAATCGGTACACACCTGTATCATGTCACAACTTAAAGAAAAGTCTCTTGGAGCCATGGCCGAAACCAAACAGGAAGTCGGCCATTTTGAACATTTTGAATTAATCGTGTAATTTTGGCGCAATTTCTGCCATTCCTTCGGCAGTTAATGCGGCCCGAACCGTAACGTGCACCCAGGTGTGTTATACATCAAAATATGCGTCTCCATCCTGCGACTACGTGCATTACTTTTCTCAGTCAAAAGTGTTACCGTGGCGACGACAGACGCAACAAAGCGCGCCCCCCCCTTCATCTGATTGGTCCATATTTGATAGTTCCTACTTTCTGCCATAACTTTTGAATGGTTTGATATAGACTTGTGGGTGGTGTCAGCGGACTCGGTTTTGACTCCTTCACCTTAATTGGTGCAAATTAGCCCCGCCCCTTCTTCTGATTGGTCGATATTTGATAGTTCCTATTTTCTGCCATAACTTTTGAATGGTTTTACATAAAGAGTCATGGGTGGTGTCATCGGACTTAGTTTTGAGTCCTTTATCTTTATTGGTGAAAATTGCACGCACGAGGGCCCGTTCATAGCTGCTTGCAGCTTTAATTCTCGAAATTGTATTTCAACATTATTCTCAACATTTCAACTTTTTTCTTGAACATTAATCTTAAAAACATTTCAACTTTTTTTTGACATTTCGACTTTTTTCTTAAAGTGCACAATAAAAAAAATCTTCTTCCTCTAAAATATTATTTTTATTTTTCTCCTGCCTGGCCCTAATCTTTCGTACATCTCTGTTTCCAGACATCACCGTCATCTGCCCCTGGGAAGCGTTCAACCACCTGGAGCTGCACGAGCTGGCGCAGTACGGAATCATCTGAGGAGGCTAGCGGGCTAACGCCGGCTCGTCCCCGAGGAAACTCCTCCTCCTCTCAAACCATCCGAGCCACGAACTGCAACAAAAACAAAAAATGGAAAAAGAGAAAAAACAACAAAAAACAAACGTTCTCTCCTGTTACCACCGGACTGATTCTCTGCAGCTCACACTCAACCTCTGCTCGCGTTTAGCGTCCGTTCGATTCCCGCCACCTCTAACACATGCCTGGTCTCTCCTCCTTCGCTTCCTCTGTCCTCTCTTTCTTTCTCTTTCTTTTTCTATCCAAGAAACCAAGCAAAGCAGCCTCTCAGCGAGTTTAAGAGATAAAACCGTGAGGCGGGTCGGCTTCCCGCCTCGCGAGCCTCGGCTGCTTCCTTTGCTAACGACGGAGCTAACATCCCGGCCGAACTTTAAAATCCTGAATCCTGTAGAGAGCCGACAGCTGCTGCCGGCGCGGGAATCCGGTTAATCCGGTTTCCCCAACTCCCGACTTCCCAAGAACACCAAAAGTTGTCCACATGTTACACTGCAAAAACTCAAAATCTTACCAGGAATATTTGTCTTCTTTCTAGTTAAAATGTCTCATTTTTAGTCAAAAAATCTCATTACACTTAAAACAAGAGTCATTACCAGAAAAATAACTTATTTGACAATTTTCACCTGTTTCAAGTAAATTTTCACTTGAAATAAGTAGAAAAATCTGCCAGTTGGACAAGATTTATCTTCTCATTACAAGCAAAAATATCTTGTTTAACTAGAAATAAGACAAATATTCTAGTTAAGATTTTGAGTTTTTGCAATGTGGACTTTTCTGAGTCCACAAACTAAGATAAATGAACCACTCTAAAGCCAAAAACACCAAAGTAAAACCCCAACTTTTACACGACTGTTCACCATATTTCTGGAGCTCCCGCCCGGATCAACCGGAGTTTTACGAATTTTATATTTCCTTTTCACTTGTACATCTCCATTGGCGTTTTTTATTGCTCTCTCTTTTCACACAACACAGCTGTACCATGTCTCTAATTAGTTTTTGAGTTCATTATTGAGATTCGGTGTTACGTTTGTCTTTGATTTATTCCTGTGACCCCGAAGACGCCGCCGGTGATGGACGATGGCGGCGGGACGATGATGATGATGACGGATGTTTGAGTTCATGTACAAATCTGTTGTGATGGAGCTTTGTCCTCTCTACAGGACCATGGGACAAAAATAAAGCATAAAAAATGTAAAATAAAACAGAGGACTTGTTTATTGTAATAAAGCTGCTCCTTTAAGTGCCTGGGAGACACAAATACAGAGTATATTTAAATTATACTTGATCTATTTCATTCTTCCAAGGACAGAATGTGTAAAGCCATTGGATTACGAAAATACAAGGGATATATATATATATATTTTTTTTTTATTTTTATTCATCATCTGAATCAGCAGACGTCAGAAATGGTTTGGACTGAACAGGTAGAAGCTTCTGGAACCTTCAAAGATGCTGCTTCAACCAGAACCTTTAAGAGTTGTTAAGGTCAGCGTTACTGTGTGTGTATATAGCATCGTATCTAATGACATATATATATAAAATTATGCTATATACACACAAACGTGTATATATGTATATATATATATATATATATATGTATATATATATATGATATATACGCATATATATAAATATATATGTGTGTGTGTATATAGCATCGTATCTAATGACATATATATATATAAAATTATACTATATACACACAAACGTGTGTGTGTGTGTGTATATATATATATATATATATATATATATACATATATATATACATATATATATATATATATATATACATATATATATATATATATATATATGCAAACATATGTGTGTACATAGCAATATATATATATATATATATATGATATATACGCATATATATAAATATATGTGTGTGTATATATAGCCTCATTTTAAATATAATAATATATATATATATATATATATATACCGTATTTTTTGGACTATAAGCTGCTACTTTTTTCATATTTTTCAACCATGCAGCTTATACAAAGGTTCTATTCTGTGGATTTTTCTTCCACCGCTCGGGGCGCTCTATCCGGAATTAGAATCAAAACTAAGACAAAATAAATGCAAAGAAGAAAACACTACTACTTCTTTAGCAGATAGAAGTAGGTAGACGCAGATTTCAAACAGATAAATAAATACTGGTTATTTTCTCTTGGTTCTGTCCCGTTTTAATCAGCAAAGTTGCTGCCGTGTTAAAGACACTGTTAGGAAAGGATCTATTTAGGTACAAACATGTACATCATTTACAGTTCAAAATCCTTCTGTACATGTAGTAAATATCTAATCTAACAACATAAATATCTGCGGCTAAATATCTTTTTTTTTTTTTAACTAGAGCGGATGCGGCTTGTATGCAGGTGCAGCTTATAGTCCAGAAAATACGGTATTATATGTATCATATATATAATGAGGCTATCATACACACATATATATATATATATATATATATATATATATATATATATATACACACACACACACACACACACAAACACATAAATATATATAATGATGCTATATACGCACATATATACTAATATATATATATACTATATATATATATATATATATATATATATATATCAGCATGACATCAGACTCTGCTGTCCTTGTCAGAAGCAGCTCCAGTATAAATTTAACAGGGTTGTGTTTGATTTTAAGCAGCTTTGCCATCTTGGATGAATGAATGAATAATTAAGTAAAAGTTCCCTCGGTGCTCCTCCCCCGCTCCTCCTAGCTTCTCGCTGCTCCTCGTAGCTCCTCACAGCGTTCCAGCGTCCGACCGTTCGATTCCCCTCAACCGGAATCTCAAGAGACTCTCAAACTCCCCAAAGAATCCCTGCCGGGCCCCCAAAGTTAATTCACTTCCTTTATCGTCACATTATTTTCATCACAATCGTCACAGTCGAACGTCTTCTCCTGCGCGTGGAGGCTCATGTGCTTTTTCAGACTCGACTGATACGTAAACCTTTTATTACAAACGTCACACTGAAACTGCGGCTTGCCGGCGTGCACCTTGCCGTGCTTGGTGAGGTCACACCGGTACTTGAACATTTTCCCGCAGATGTCGCACTGGAACGGCGCCTCCCCGGTGTGCACCCTCATGTGGATCTTCAGATCGCTCGGATACTTGAAGTGTTTCCCGCAGCTGTCGCAGCGGAGCGGGTTCTCCCCCGAGTGCACCCTCATGTGCTTCTCCAGATGCACCTTCTCGTCGAACCGGTAGCCGCACAAGTCGCAACCGTAGGGTTTCCCCCCGGTGTGGAAGCTCATGTGTCGCTTCACATTCCCCTGGTTGGAGAATCTCTTGCCGCAGACGCGGCAGCCGTACGGTTTCTCGCCCGTGTGGACGATCATGTGTCTCTTCAGCTCGTACCGGTGCTTGAATATTTTGCCGCAGATTCCGCAGTGGAACTGTTTCTCTCCGGTTCCTCCGGATAACGTTACACTCCCTTCGGGTCCGAGACCGGACAGCGGCTCCTGCCAGTCATCGTCGCTGGCGTCCGTCCCGGAGGATTGGGAGTTCTTTTCAACCGTTCGGATCTGCAGATCGGCGGTTAGATACGGGTTCCAGACGAGATCTGGTCCTTCAACCTCGTCAACCTCTGGTTTCACATCCGAGCTGCTGCCGTCTTCCGTTTTGACCCTCTGCAAAAAGGATGAAGAAACACTGGATCATTTGTTTTGTCAATGTCCTTTGTCTCAGGCCACGTTTCCACATAGCCGGGTATTTACAAAAAAGGATATTTCCCCCTCTACGTTTTGAAAAATACCATCATTACACGAACCCACATAAATACATATAAAATATAAAGATAAGGAAAATCCTCTCGCAGAGTTATGCAGAAAAACTAGTTCATGCGTTTGTATCTTCTAGACTGGATTACTGTAATGTGTTATTAGCAGGATGTCCAAGTAATTTGCTGAATAGGCTCCAGCTGATCCAAAATGCAGCAGCACGAGTACTGACAGGAATCAGCAGGAGAGACCACGTCTCTCCAGTGTTAGCGTCGCTCCATTGGTTACCCGTAAAATTCAGAATCCAATTTAAAATTTTATTACTTGCATATAAAGCCCAAAACGGCTTAGCTCCACATTATTTACAAGACCTGATAGTGCCTTATGTTCCTGGCAGAGCTCTCCGTTCTCAGAGTGCAGGTTTACTCGTAGTTCCTAGAGTATCTAAATGTAGATTCGGAGGGCGGGCGTTCTGCTATCAGGCACCATTATACTATGGAACCAACTTCCAATCAGGAAGGAGGCTGACACCACCTCTATGGAGCTAGAACAGTCTCATAATTCACAAATGCACAGGACAAGTTTTACAAATGCACGGACCGATTTGCAAATACACACACCGTTTCACACGTGCACAGGACAAGTTTTACAAATGCACAGAACGATTTGCAAATACACACACAGTTTCACACGTGCACAGAACAATTCACACGTGCGTAGGACAAGATACACAAATGTATTTTTGATGCACACACAAATATAACCTGATTTACACATGTTTTTTTGTCTGTGAGCTGCGCTGGATTTGTGTGTGAGTTTTGAGACTCCCCTGACGTGACTAGATCCACACATAGGTTTTTTTTAACACGGAAGGATCTGCAACCAATCAGATTAAAGGGGCGGATACACCTGCTGTTTGAACTGCGTTAGCGCTGTTCACATAGAAAAGTGATTAATATTTCAAGATAGTGGAGTTAAGATAAATAAACACCAACAGAAGATAAAATATAAATAAACAGGATGGAGAGGAGATCACTGTTGCTTTTCTTGTGATCCCGGTAAATAAAACAGCGCGATTGGAGATGGTTTGTCTGTGGGACTGTTCAACCAGAGCCGTCGGGAGAGCTCTTAGTCCTGCCGATGCAGAAACTGATGATGAAAAACAGCGGAGATTTTTGTATATTTGCTCTGTTTGGTTTCACGAAGTATTACTGTCCCGCTGATTCAGCTCAGAACCAGACAGACGCAGCAGAGGCTGCGCTGCCTGACGGGGACGAGCTGCAGCGGCAGGTGGAGCAGCAGCGCATGTCAGGAGATTAATTTACCGACATATCTGGAGTAAAGTCGGTATCAGTCGACTGATAACCGAAGAACCTCTGTATCAGCTCAGATGTTTGATGATCGGTGGACTAAACCCCGACCAGCATCATCACGGCTGCATCTTCCCATGCATGACTCTGCACCGGGAATGTGTTGATCTGCCACCGCTGTTTTGACACATGTTTGTCTCTGTGTGGTGGGAATGTCACATCATGAATGTGAGGATAACAGCTGTTTGTTTCTGACCTCCGTGTCTGGTCACTGGTCAGCTGGTGTCTGACCGGGACCAGCGCCGCTCGCGGCCAGAGCCAGAACACAACCTGCAGCAATATTCACCCCCGTCAACAGGCTTGTTCTCCTGAAAGACACCTGTAGTTCAAATACAGAAATATCTCCGCTGTTTCTCATCAGTTGCTGCATCGGCAGGACTTGGAGTGCAGTCTGCTGGCGGCTCTGGTTGATCAGCCCGACAAACCATCTCAGATCGCGCTGTTTTATTTACCGAGATCACAAGAAAATCAGAGCAGTGATATCCTCTCCATCCTGTTTATTTATCGTGTATCTCCTGTTGGTGTTTATTTATCTTTATTCCACTAACTTGAAATATTAATCACTTTTCTAAGTGAACAGCGCTAACGCAGTTCAAACAGCAGGTGTATCCGCCCCTTTAATCTGATTGGTTTAGAGTGAATCGTCCCCCACGTAGGTCTGCTCTTATGATTGGCTGAAACAAATGAAGACATCTGATTGGTTGCAGATCCTTCCGTGTTAAAAAAAACCTATGTGTGGATCTCGTCACGTCAGGGGAGTCTCAAAACTCACACACAAATCCAGCGCAACTCACAGACAAAAAAACTTGTGTAAATCAGGTTATATTTGTGTGTGCATCAAAAATACATTTGTGTATCTTGTCCTACGCACGTGTGAATTGTTCTGTGCACGTGTGAAACTGTGTGTGTATTTGCAAATCGGTCTGTGCATTTGTAAAACTTGTCCTGTGCACGTGTGAAACTGTGTGTGTATTTGCAAATCGTTCTGTGCATTTGTAAAACTTGTCCTGTGCATTTGTGAATTATGAGACTGTTCTAGCTCCATACACCTCCACCTTTAAAACTAAACTTAAAACCTTTCTGTTTAGTAAAGCCTATAGTTAGTGTTTAGTAAACCTCTAGCTGGTGTTGGTAAATCTCTAGGTAGTGTAAACTCTAGTGTGTTAGAGTCAGTAGTCATAGTTGCAGCTATAGAACAAGACTATAATAGTTAGTTTCAAACATAGCTTGGTGGTAGATATGCTGCTATAGGCCTATGCTGCAGGGGGCACCGACATGATCTGCTGGGCGGTGCCTCTCACCCTTCTTCTCCTCTCCTCTTCCATTTTTATTTATTATAAGTATCTCATAGCCCCTGCGATGGACTGGTGACCTGTCCAGGGTGTAACCCCTGCCTTTCGCCTGAAATGAGCTGGGATAGACTCCAGCAGACCCCCGTGACCCTGAAAAGGATAAAGCGGGTATAGATAATGGATGGATGGAATATCTCATAGTTATCGTTTTTCTACATCGTCCCTGTAGTTTCTTGTGCCGGCCCCCCTTTTTTCTCTTTTGTGCATGTTTGCAGGCTGGAGCCTCGGGAGCTGCGTGCTGGCCTGCGTCCCCCCCCCCCCCCCCCCCTCCCGGTCATCCCGCTGGTCCTGGCCTGGCGAAAAATGTGATATTTAATGGTTTGCATTAATGAGCGTGGCAAAATGGCTCAACAGCGCCCCCTAGAAAACTTTGTGCCTCAAGCCCCACAATACGGTTTGACGTACATGCACGAAAATCGCTACACACCTGTATCATGTCGCAACTTAAAAAAAAGTCTCTTGGCGCCATGGCCGAAACCCAACAGGAAGTCGGCCATATTGAACATTTCTAATTAATCGTATAATTTTGGCGCAATTTATGCCATTCCTTCGGCACTCAATACGGCCCGAACCGTAACGTGCACCCAGGTGTGTTATACATCAAAATGTGCGTCTCCATCCTGCGACAACGCGCATTACTTTTCTCAGTCAAAAGTGTTACCGTGGCGACGCTAGACGCCAAAAAGCGTGCCCACCCTTCCTCTGATTGGTCCATATTTGATAGTTCCCCAAAAGTCACCAAATTTTGCACCAAGCCAGGCCTGGTGATAAATTTGATATTTCATGGTTTGCCTTAATGGGCGTGGCCTAACGGCTCAACAGCGCCCCCTAGAAAACTTTTCTCTGCCATAACTTTTGAATGGTTTGACATAAAGACTCGTGGTTGGTGTCATCAGACTCGGTATTGAGTCCTTGACCTTCATTGGCCTGAATTAGCCCCGCCCCTTCTTCTAATTGGTCAATATTTGATAGTCCCTATTTACTGCCATAACTTTTGAATGGTTTGATATAGAGAGTAATTCGCTAAATGTCCAGGCCTGAAGAATCTACATCAAGTCATACAAGCTTCCACTGCAGCCTGAACGTGCACAAGGGTGCGAGGGCCCGTTCATCGCTGCTTGCAGCTTTAATTTATTTTGTGATTCATATGCACCTTTTAATTGTTAGAGCGCCTTGTTTTTTGTTTTTTTTGTATTCCTTACAAGAATCCCCCTTTCTTTTCATATTGCATTAAATTGATATTTGTCCATTATCTTCTTTGAGAGTTTGTATATTTTCAATAAAGTTTTGTTTTGAAGCGATGAACCTGAGGCGAGCGGAGTTCCTCTTCGCTGACGTCGGTCTCCTCCGGACCGATCCGGAATTCTTCTTCTTCTTCCTTTATCCGGAGGGTTTCTGGCTCCGGTTGATCCGGTTGATCCGGTTGATCCGGGCTGGAGCTCCATTCAAGCGGAACCTCTTCCTTCACCACCAGAACCCGCTGGACGTCGGCAGGAAGGGCTGGAACGCAAACACACATTCAATTGAAATTAAATTTTATTTCAAACATGAAAACAAAACAATAATAATCAATAAATGTAAATAATAAAACAAGAGGACAAAAATATAAGTAAAAACATGCATCCATCATCATTAACATGCTGGAAAAGGAGTAGGAAGAAGTAAAAACGTATTAAATTCTACCCCCTAAACTCTATTTCATTATAATCAAAATACATTTAATTTCTAGACAAAAAACAAAAGATATCTATATATATCTGTGTATACATATATAACACACACACACACACACACACACATACACATTTTGGATATAACATACATACACACACATATATATATATATATGTGTATATATATATATATATATATATATATATATATATATATTAGGCCATATATATAAAAATCGATTTGTATGTCTAATAATTACATTACAACTTTTGGTATTTTTTTTTTTATGCCCAAAAAAGCAATGTTTTGTTGGACACGAGAATAACTGGTGCCATTTTTTTGCCTTTAAATATGTTTAAAGGTATGAAAACATTAAAGTTTTCAGTTATAATTGCATAAATTGTCTATATTTCATTACTTTATATACTGTCTTGCGGTTACATTTGCAAAAAAATGCTGAAAAATTCTCAAAAATTAAAAACCCAAAAAAGACCGAAAATAGAAAAAAATAAAACGGAATGTGGGAAAAACTAAAACTAATTTCATCCGTCTCTGTTTCCTCCCTGGATCTGTTTGGTAATTCTGCCCCACGATGTTTCTGAAAGCAGTTCTATCAGCATTCTGGGAGCTGATTAACACCCCGATGTAATGACGGTGGATAAATGGTCATTTTTTTAGGGTTATCCTCATCAAATGCATCATAATATTGTGAGTTTATGGCCCATCATTTCCTCCAGCCGGTGTTCTGCCAACTTCTGCTCTCTGCCGAGAAATGCTACTCTGTGGTTCTGCAAAGTTTGATTTTCATGTCCATCATTTCTTGCACGATGTAAAATGGATAATATGGGATGTTGAGTATTGATTCTTCAAAATACAACTACCCATGACATGAATTGCATTACATGAAGAGATAAAAGGAAAAAAAACTACAATTCTAGCGCTTTATTTGATATTCATTCAGTCATTCGCATTTATTTAACCAGGCAGGTGATTAAGAACATTCTTATTTACAATGACGGCCTGGCAAGAGACAAGGAAGTGGTTTAGGGAGTAAAAACAGTAAAATTGTAGCTCTACAAAGGTAGAAAACCATTAGGGAGCTTTTTTTGACAGGGTAGCAGAAATCGACAGAACACCGGGATTCATGACGTCATCTGTCCGACAGTTTTAGTTCCATCTGCTCGACAAAAACATCTTTCTCCACAAACTGAACTTAATAAAAACACATTTTACACATGTTTTATTTTTAATCCCAAAAATAATTTTATTCGGTGTCTGTTTCTGTCAATAATCTGGTTTTAATCGAGGCGAGGACGAGTTTGTTGTGTGCGCCGTCGAAACCGTCCGGGTGACACAACGCGACTCGAACGTTCCGGATTTCTCTTCTCCCGCTAGTTATTACATTATTATTATTAACCAAACCGAGATTTGTTATTCGATCATCAATTCAGATTAATCACCATATATTTAAAAAAGAAAGTGAGCCTTTGCATCATCATAAATGTGATTATTCTCACCGGTTCGGTCCAGTTGGTTCTGCAGGTTTTCAGTCTGGTGTTGATGAAGAGAAATTCCCTTCATGTTCCGATCCATGGAGTTTTAAAAAGATCAGCTGGATATTTCTGCTGTTTCTGGTGAAGAAGTTGATTTTATTTCCATCAGACATCAGACTGTTTACAGGCGCGTTCACGTCTTCTTCTCCCGCTTTAAGCCTGATTTATGGTTCTGCGTTAAATTGACGCAGAGCTTACGGCGTAGGTACGAGTACCGTACGCTATAAGCTCTGCGTTGGTGTAACGCAGAACCATAAATCAGCCTTTAGGGGCCGATACTGGCCCCTAATGGAGAGGAGTTTAGATTTAACATTTATATCTAGATTTAACATCTATATCTAGATTTAACATGTCTATATACAGTACTCGAGTTGTAAAAAAAATCAGGGGGATGGTGGATTTGATCATATGGGGACAGATAATTTGTGCTGATTACAAATAATATAATATATTACAAATAATAGCAGTGACCAAAACACCTGCAGAAATACTGCAGGAATGACATAGCAGCAGTTAAATGCAGCCTTCTGTAAGCTTTAAATATCCACTGGGCTTACATCAAATACATCAAAACACAACAATAAAAAACACTTTTCTGAACTTATCAATATGACTCTGTCCTTCACAGGATAAGTAACATGGATCACTGCAAAAACTCACAATCTTAACAAGAATATTTGTCTTATTTCTAGTTAAAATGTCTCATTTTAGTAAAAAAAATCTCATTACACTAAAAACAAGAGTCATCACTGGAAAAAACAACAATTTTCACCTGTTTCAAGTAGATTTTCACTTAAAATAAGTAGAAAAATCTGCCAGTGGAACAAGATTTTTTTGCTTGTAATAAGAAGATAAATCTTGTCCCACTGGCAGATTTTTCTACTTATTTCAAGTGAAAATTTACTTGAAACGGGTAAAAATGGTCAAATAAGTTATTTTTCTGGTGTTATTTTTCTGGTGATGACTCTAAATGTTGAAATAGCAGTAAAACCACATTCATTGATGAAATGACATAAGGGATGGAAAGGAGGGATGGCAGTTTTACAGGGGGGATGATTTGGACCGTTTTTATTTCAGGGGGGGATGCCATCTCCCCTCAACTCCAGTACTGTCTATATGTCTAGATTTAACATTTATATCTAGATTTAATCAGAGGTGGGTAGAGGAGCCAAAGATTGTACTCAAGTAAAAGTACTGTTACTTCAGAATAATATGACTCAAGTAGAAGTAAAAAGTAGTCATCCAAATAATTACTTGAGTAAAAGTAAAAAAGTACTTGGTGAAAAAACTACTCAAGTACTGAGTAACTGTTGAGTAACGTCTGATTTATTTTTTTAACACAACCATTCAAACAGCCAAAAGTACAAAATAATCATCTTCAGGAAAATTAAATCAATAAAATAAATTAAAATTAATAAAAAATAGCTTAAATTAAAATAATCTTAAAGTAAATTCAAGTACTTTAATAAATAAAATAAATAAAATAATAACAGAATAAAAAAATAAATTAAGCACAAGTAGCACAAAATGTCCAGCCTTTGTACTTTTCTTTTTTAACCAGCAGAACTAGAACAAACATGAACTCATAGAAACTCTGTGTGTGTTTGAGTCTGTGTAAATGTGACAAAACATGCAAAAACTAACATTTTTCCCAAAGAATCACCCAGTGATGTCATGAGATTGACGCGTACGTGGATAAAAGGATAAAAGAAAAGTAACAGCTCAACGTAGCCTAATGTAGCGGAGTAAGAGGAACAGTTTCTTCTTCACAAATCTACTCAAGTAAAAGTAAAAAGTATAGTGATTCAAAACTACTCCTAAAAGTACAACATTTCCCAAAACTTACTCAAGTAAATGTAACGGAGTAAATGTAGCTCGTTACTACCACCTCTGTCCAGCGCTGCAGGTCAGAGGTCAGAGGTTAAACCGCCGAGCAGGAAGTGAGTTTAGGCTGACGAGGGACCAGCGGAGAGCAGGGAGACACAGGTGTTGGCAGGAAAACAAACGGAGAGGATTCTGACAGGATTCCTGGCAGCAGACGAGGATAAATCCGGATCAGCGGAGCAAAAAGAGAAAGATCTGCTTCTTAGATGATGAACAACAACCTGGTGAATGAATGAATACATGAATACATGAATACAGACGCTGATTGATGAGTGTGGAAATAGTTATGCTAATAAAAACTTGACATTGTTAACTTGAAACACACACACATATATATATATATATATATATATATATATATATATATATATATATATATATATATATATATTTTTTTTTTTTTTTTTTTTTTTTTTTGATGGATTTAAACAAAAACAAAAAAGGTTGGAAATAATTATTATTTATTTATCATTTTTCCTTATTTTTTTTATTTATCCTATTTATGTATTATTTGTTTATTTATTTATTGCTGCACACATTAACACACCCACATATAAGAAGAAATCTGCGCAAAAACGTTGATTAATGAATTAATTGAGTTATTAATTCATTAATCAACGAATTTATTGAATTATTTATTTATTTATTGCTGCTTTCTCTCTTCTAAAATAACCATCATTTTAGATCAGGAATCAGCAACCCAAAATGTTTTAGAGCCATATTGGACCAAAAACACAAAAAACAAATATGTCTGGAGCCGCAAAAAATGAAACGTCTTGTATCAGCCTTAGAATGAAGAAACACATGCTGCATGTTTCTATATTAGTTAGAACTGGGGGAAGATTTTTTTTTCATTATGCACTTTGAGAAAAAAGTGGAAATGTCGAGAAAAAAGTGGAAATGTTGAGAAAAAAGTGGAAATGTCGAGAAAAAAGTGGAAATGTCGAGAAAAAAGTGGAAATGTTGAGAAAAAAGTGGAAATGTCGAGAAAAAGTTGAAATGTCGAGAAAAAAGTCAAAATTTCAAGAAAAAAGTTGAAATCTCGAGAAAAAGTCGAAATGTCGAGAAAAAAGTTAAAATGTTGAGAAAAAAGGAAAGGAAAAAGGAAGAAAAAAAGGAAAAAAAGAAGAAGAAAAAAAGGAAAAAAGAAAAAGCGAAGAAGAAAAAAGAAAAAAGAAGAAAAAAAGAGAAAAAAAGAAGAAGAAAAAAAGGAAAAAAGAAAAAGCGAGGAAGACAAAAGAAAAAAGAAGAAAAAAAGAGAAAAAAAGAAGAAGAAAAAAAGGAAAAAAGAAAAAGCGAAGAAGAAAAAAGAAAAAAGAAGAAAAAAAGAGAAAAAAGGAAAAAAAAGAAGAAGAAAAAAAGGAAAATGAAAAAGAGAAGAAGAAAAAAGGAGAAAAAGAAGAAAAAAAGAAAAAAGAAGAAAAAAAGAGAAAAAAGGAAAAAAGAAAAAGAGAAGAAGAAAAAAAGGTAAATATCAGAATCATTTTGAAGCAAAGGGAAGCGGAACCTTCTGCTCGGCGGTTTTTGTTCCGGCCGGCGGAGCGGCGGACCCTGATTTGTGCGACACCGGCTGCTGCTCCGCTCCGTTACCGACGTCTCTGGTCGCTGGTTCGAGTCCCTAAAACCCGCGTTTATCCGAGCGGCACCGGCCTGCCGGCGGGGCGACATGTCCGACAACATCGTGAGTCCCGGGCTGCGGGTTCGATTCCGCGGGGGCGGGTCCGGTTATCGATTTATTGATTGATTTATTGGCTCCGGGCCGCTAGCCGCTAACGTTAGCATGCGGCCTGCTCGGCTCTTTCATTAAAGTTAAACTTTTTAACCGAAAACTAGGATTAAAATCAACGTTAAAGTCTTAACTGAAGACTAAAAATTTAACTTAAATTCTAAGTTGTAACTGACGAGTTAAATTAGAATAAATGTAAACGTTAAAGCTGATTTAATTAATTAATTGAATTAAAATTATCAGTCATATAAATTAAAACTCGCTAATTAAACTTAGAAATGAAGGTTAAAAGTTGTTTAAAATGAAATAAAACAACAGCAAGCAGTTTTTGCTTTGGGAATAAATAATAATAATAAATAAATAAAATAAATTCTCCGTTATTAGGATGACGTCAGCAGTTTGGTCACGTTTTATTTTTATTATTATTTGTAGTAAATAAGTTTAATAAATGTTGGTGGTGTTGGGGGTTGAAGATTTTACCAGAAACTTTAACTGTGTTTTGTTTTTTCTGCACCGTCATCGTGATGATTCAGGGGGGATTATGTTTCTGCACCGTCATGTTTAACATTGATACACTAATGGTTAATAACATTAGTGTGTGTGTGTGTGTGTGTGTGTGTGTGTGTGTGT
This sequence comes from Cololabis saira, assembly GCF_033807715.1. Lineage (NCBI taxonomy): Eukaryota > Metazoa > Chordata > Actinopteri > Beloniformes > Belonidae > Cololabis > Cololabis saira. Next base: position 3,772,698 of record NC_084605.1, on the reverse strand, counting down.
GTGTGTGTGTGTGTGTGTGTATATATATATATATATATATATATATATATATATATACATACATACATACATACATACATACATACATACATACATACAGGACTTTCTCAGAAAATTAGAATATTGTGATTTTCTGTAATGCCATTAAAAAAACAAAAACGTCATACATTCTGGATTCATTACAAATCAACTGAAATATTGCAAGCCTTTTATTATTTTAATATTGCTGATCATGGCTTACAGCTTAAGAAAACTCAAATATCCTATCTCATTTCGACTTTATTCTTGAAATTGTATTTTAGAGTCATAAACAAAGCAGATTATTGAGAAGCAACGATTATATTATTCGTAAATTCAAATGTGCTTAAATTCAGAGATTTAGTGGACCTTAAAACAGCGCAATTTATGTTTAAAGTCAACAATAAAACACTTCCTGATAGTATTCAAATAGTATCCAGTATTACAAATCAACTGAAATATTGCAAGCCTTTTATTATTTTAATATTGCTGATCATGGTTTACAGTTTAAGATTAAGATTCCCAGAATATTCTAATTTTTTTAGATAGGATATTTGAGTTTTCTTAAACTGTAAGCCATGATCAGCAATATTAAAATGATAAAAGGCTTGCAATATTTCAGTTGATTTGTAATGAATCCAGAATGTATGACATTTTTGTTTTATTTTATTTTTGCATTATAATAATTGATTGCTGCCTTTTGATCTTTTTATTACAATAAACCTGGATCACTTTAAGAACTAATTCAACTGACTTTTATTTTCCCCTTTTGAGTGACGCATCATTAAGCGGCCTCAGCTGCCTTTTTTTGTTCTTACATACATATATATGTATATATATATATATATATATATATATATATATATATATATATATATATTTTTTTTTTATTTATTTTTTTTCGTAGGGGTTGAAGCTTTTACCAGAAACTTTAACTGTGTTTTGTTTTGTTTTTTGCATCGTCATCGTTACTGTTGCCCCTACATAACCCCCCCAAAAACAAAACAAAACAAACCAACAGGAGCTAAACCAACAAAAAGAAAGAGAATAAAAGAAAAAGAACAATTAGAGGAGGTGTCCAGAAATGCTGGAATAATAAACTTTTTATTGAGAATTTTAGGGATTTAGAACATACAGACATTCAGCCAAACATTTATACACAAAAACTTGTGCAATACAGTATACAATATAAAATGATATATACCGGTATGTATAAATGAATGATATAAAAATATCTTTATACATATATTTTACTAAAGATGTTTTTTTTAATGATGGAAACACCTTTTTTCTGGTTTTTCTGTTGTTGTAACAGCTCTGCTGTATCGTGAATGAGGCGGCTAGCTCAGTTTACTTCTGACTTTAAAAAGATAGCTAAATAAAGACTCAGTCATTGTGAATGTTAAATATAATATTCAGGTAAAGAAATATTATTTTAAATGCAAGTTCATTTTGAAACCATGCATTGTGCAAACTTAATGAAGTTGATATTGACCTACTTTTAATAAAACACGCCATAATGACAAAGCACCACTTTCCACCAAGATTTCCTTATTTGAATATTATATTAAGCATTTCAGTCCATAGTAGCCAGTTTGATGTTATAAATAAGCAACTAAAATATTAACCATAAGCTCCTTTTATTTAAGACACATCTGTGCATTAAATCAGCAAAACAAAACAATCGCATAAAATTATAGGAGGATTAGAAGTTCATCTGAAATGCAAAGTCCTCATTTAGAGATTCAAATGAAAAAAGTTTCAGGCCAATCCTAGAAGCCTAATGATGTAAACAAGTCCTCTATAAACGGAGGTTAATAACAAATAATGTGACAAACATTATCACTGTGCAACACTGGCAAAAAATCCAAAGTAGTAAAAAACATCTTCAGAGGAAAAAAAGAGAAGAAAAAATTAAAAAAGAGGGAAAAAATATTAAAATAGAGGGAAAAAATATTAAAAAAAGATGAAAAAAGAGGAATAAAAAGGGTTAGGCAGAGATTAACATGTACAAACATTGTCCAATGAATCATTAACCAACTGAAAAGGCTCCCAAGCATCTGAAACTTTTATTACTTAACAAAATGCAATATGTAACCATGTTAGATTCACTTGCCGTCCAGAAGTACACTAACTACTTTCCCCCCCCTTTTTTGAAATATGACCGGGGGCCACATAAAAGCTCCTGGCGGGTCGCAGGTTGAATATCCCTGGTGTAAATGATGCTGACCTCAGACTCTGTTTGGTTCCAGATCGTTAGGGTTCAGTCCCCGGATGGGATGAGGAAGATCTCGGCCACCAAGAGGGAGACGGCAGCTGCTTTCCTCAAGAAGGTAACGGGTGCAACATTTAACCGCTTCAAAGTGGCAGATTAGATTAGATCTTTATTCGTCACTGACTGCGTTTCCATGCATCAATAAGCCTTTTAAAACCCGAATATTATCAATAACCCGGTTTGGCACGGCCATGTAAACACCAATAACCCCTTTGAATAACCCGAATTTACTCATATTCCGGTTTTTAAAAACCCCAATATGAGCCCTGGGTTACTCCTTTTAAAACTGAATATTGGGTCATGGAAACACCAAACAGAATATCCCCATCAAACAGAACAGGAATTAGTTTTCTGCTCATGCTCTGTTCACAAGGAATCCTGGTCTTTTGAGTCCAGCAAGTTCTTCTAAACACGGAGAAACCAAGACCAGGAGGAGACTAATCACTTCATAAATGTAATGAAGGATATGAACATTTCTGCATTTGTAGACGGTAGAAAGTACCGGGATAGAAGATTTACAAGAAGGTGAGAGAAAAGTTGCACGAAGCAGCATTAGTTTTAAATTTGGATACAGGAAGAAGAAGCGGAAATGACGGGAATTGTGTCATTCTTTTTTCTCTTTTTTCCCTCTTTTTTAAATGTTTTTTTCCTCTTTTCTTTTTTTTCCCTCTTTTTTCCTCTATTTTTTTTCATCTTTTTTTCCTCTTTCTCTTTTTTTCTCTCTTTTTCAGCTTTTTCTCTTTTTTTCCTCTATGTTTTTTCCTTATTTTCATCTTTTTTTCCCTTTTTTTCTCTTTTAATCTTTTTTTCCCTTTTTTTCTCTTTTCATCTTTTTTTCCTCTTTTTTTTTCTCTTTTCCTCTTTTTTTCCTCTATCTTTTTTCCTTTTTTTCCTCTTTTTTTCCTCTTTATCTTTTTTCCTTTTTTTTTCCTTTTTTTCTCTTCATCATTTTTCCTTTTTTCATCTTTTTTTCTCTTTTCCTCTTTCTTTTTTTCATTTTTTTGATAGCCAAATTTACAAGAAGGTGAGAGAAAAGTTGAAGCAGCATTTGTTTTGAATTTGGATCCAGGAAGAAGAAGCAGAAATGACACTAATTGCATCATCATGTTCTCCGTGCGTCGCTGGTTTGATCCAGATATCCCAAATGATTAACACCATGTAAACGGAATATTCCCAATGTCTCAGTAACCGGAATATTAGCAATAACCCGAATTCTGACTGCATGTAAACGTAGTCACTGTTTGTGTCATGTTTGTCCTACTACCGAAACCATATTAAAACAAAAAATATATTTCCCTGCCCCATCTATTTTCAAACATTTTTGAAAAAACTCCAGGTAGCCACTAGAGCGGCGCTAAAGAGCCGCGGGTTGCCGACCCCCGTACTAACTAAACTTGATCTGCAGTCCTGCAGCATTGCAGCAGTTTCTCATCAAACATTCATGTGTCCTGTGAAGGTTGGAGGAGCAGCTTGTTTCAGCTGCTGCTGGAACAGACGTTAGTTTGTGTTTCTGCTGCAGGAAAGTAGAAGATGTTTTGGTTTATTGGTACTAATGCTGCTCTCTTTCTCCCGCTTCCATAGACTCATTTACTTATTTATCCTCCCATTTATGTGTTTATTTGAGGTCTGTGGGGCGTTAATGACTGATGCTCCTTCAGGTTCCTTAAATCTTTTCATATTAAAGGAGGAAACACCAAATCCCCTGTTATGTGTCTGAGAAAAGCTTTTATTTCCTTAAATCTCAGAAACACTTAACCATCCCAGCAAGGCAAGAATGGTCTCTAGTAATACGTGACATGAAACTGACTCAGAAACACGTGAAATATCTGAATGAATGAATTAATGCATCATTATATGGGTAAGAAACCCTACCTATATCATTGTTTTTCCTGTCATTTTCAATAAACGTATTCATCTCTGTCTCCTCCAGGTGGCTAAAGAGTTCGGCTTCACCACAAACGGGTTTTCTATTTATGTAAACCGGAACAAGACGGGGGAGATCCAGTCGCAGAACAAATCCCTGAGTCTGCTGAAGATCAAGTAAGTGAAGGGAAGTGATTTGAGTCAGTGTTATCAGGGCGGCAGCGGTTCCTTAAAAAGTCTTAAAATGTCTTAAATTCCATTTTTGCTAAAATAAGGCCTTTTAAACGTCTTAATTTGTCTTAAATCTCAATCCAAGGCAGGGCTCCAGACTAACTTTTTTCACTAGGAGCACAGTAGCCCCTAACTGAAAATTTTTAGGGGCACAATCAGAAATTTTAGGAGCGCACATCGTTTATCGACACGCTAACCAAATGTTTACATTTCTACTACATTTCAGTGTATTAGTAATACGTATTTCATAATAGATTAATGAATTACCACAATGTGCTGTTTCAAATGCAGTGTTACATTTTATTGTGCATTTTTAAAGATGCCGCAACATAAAGTAAACTGACAGCACCATTGCTGTCATTATATATAAAAAAAACATACATTCACATGATAAAAAAGTGCTTGGTAACAAAGTGCTTCGTAACCTTTCAGCCATGAATTTAACTGTTAAACACAGTACTGTACAAATGTACAAATATTGGGGGTACTGGCCAATAACATTTCCCTGTTGTGTCTTTACTAAAACCCTGAACTTACACCAGTCGACCAAATTCACTGCCTTCACTCAAAAAACTAAGGATCTTACCAAGAAATATTCTTATTTCTAACCTAAAAATGCCTTTACACCTGATAACACACATCACTTAAAAGGTTAGGTGTTTTTCCCACGTGTTAAAATTTAACTTTCATTTGTGTCAAGCAAATTTAAGCAGTGTTCAAAATAAAATGATGAGACCTGCTGTATTGGAGCACATTTTCTTTTAGGTAAAACTGTAGCGGGGACAGATGTTTAGAGAAACCTATGTATGTACCGGGTGAAGGCTGATTTATGGTTCCGCGTTACAACAACGCAGAGCCTACGCCGTAGGGTACGGTGTAGGCTCTGCGTTGATTTAAGGCGGAACCATAATTCAGGCTTTATGGGAACATATCGGGGAACAACCAGAAGAATATAGAGTGGATTAAAAATAAAAGTTAAGCACTGAGCTACATGTGTCTCCCGTCTGGGCCATTGCAGACTCATTGCCTGAGCATGATGTTACTAAAACCAAACATACCCGCCGCCTCTTTCTTCTAACTTTATGTGCGCGCCGCGGCGGCAGAGCGTTGTGTCGCATTAAATGTGGTCCGGGCGTAATACCTGCTTTGAGCTGATGAAATTAAACGAAAAAAATAAATAAATAAATAGATCCCCCGACTCATTCCCTTTCACACTCATTGGCCTGCAAATATGGGGGTTCATTGAGGCACTCCTTCCACGTTTAACGTGTAAAAAAAAAAAAAACACTGGCAAATTTACTGGTTGCACGTGTGCGAGTGGACATGAAATTCAGTCGCACATACTCAAATTTTGGTCGCAAAATGCGAGCATTTGGTCGCAGTCTGGAGCCCTGCAAGGGTCTTAATTTTAGAGGGAATGTATTGAGTCCTCCTTAAAAAGTGAATTTCATCGTTTTGAGGAGAATCTCCTGCAGAGGATCTAAGGCCCTCTCCCAATCCCCCCCTAGTCCTACTTTTCATCCCTACCCCTAAATTTTGCGCGTTCCCGTGAGGGTAGTGGTTCCCAATTCCTCTTTTCACCTAGGTGGAGTGAAGAAAACTAGTGTAGTGGTTATGAATCTGTCCCTACGGAGCGAGGGATTTCAGATGCTCACTAGCTGAACTAGGGCCAGAAACATTTCCCAGAATGCTTTTCGTCGTCATTTACAGACTGAATCAAAAATAAAAACATGGCGGACATTTCTTATTTTTTAGTGAATAAAATCAATATTTTGAGTTAGTTTCTGCATTAAAATGCGTTTTGATTACATTTCTAGCGAGAAATATATATTTTACTTTCATAATATTCACTCAGTGAATGTACATAATCACTCGTTTGCCCGTTGTTGCGAAGTCTTTTTCAAACCTTGCCAGAATAAAGGCTGATTTGTGGTTCTGCGTTACACCAATGCAGAGCCTACATAGGTTAGGCGGCGCGTGCGCCGTACGCTGTACCCTACGCCGTAGGCTCTGCGTCGATTTAACGCGGAACCATAAATCAGCTCCCGAGCCGGCAGGCTGTACTCGGAGCAAATTTCTTAACAGGCGTAGCTACAACTGTTAGATTTCATCTATTAAATCAACATTTATTTTCCTAAATGATTTATTTCAGCCAGCTGTAATTCTCCACAGAGCTGCAGGTTTCTCCCCGGGACGACGGCGCAGGTCGACCCGGCGATCACGTCTGTACTCCGGCTGCTGCTGCTCCGAGCCGGCGGCTCTTCTCATCCCAAAACATCGGGTCAAATTTCTTAACAGGCGTTATTTGGATAAACTGAGCCCAGGTTGGGGATCTTAACTAGTGATGCACCGAAATGAAAATTTGTGGCCGAAACCGAAACCGAAAATAATAATAAACACTTGGCCGAACACCGAACAATACCGAACATGGTTCTTCGCACTTTTTCATTTATTTTGCCAATTTTTTCACCATTGCATAAATCAAATAAATTTGATTTAGGCTTTTAAAAGAAAAACATCTTTTACAAAATTACAAGGTAGAAAACGTTTGTTGAACATAAAAAACTGAACATTTTTTAATTTCCCAGCATTTCTTAAATATTCCAGCAAAGAACAATAACTTAAAATAAATAAATTAGCAAAATACATTTTTTGGCCATCTTTGAGCTTACGTTAGGCTTAACTGACTGAACATTGTAACATAGGCCTTAAAACAATAAAAATGCATTAAAGCGCTCAGGGTTTTTTATCATTTCAAATGATAAATCAAACTTGTAGCTGAAAGACTTTGCAGATGTTTCCCCTCTAGATATTTGAGCAGAACATTCATTGCAAACAGCCATTCTTGTATTATTCTTTGCCACTCTAAAATACTTCCACACTGCTGACATGTTTGCACCACTTCACTCCACGCTCTTCCACGTTTGATTTCGTCATCTAAACGCACCTGTAATAGATTGATTTATATTGTTTTGGTTCCACCTGCTGGTGAATGTTAGGTTAAATTTTTATGTGGTTAGTTTTTGGTTGGCCAACTATTTATGTGGTGCGCAACAGTTACGGAGCGGCCAGTCTATTTATATTACAACGCCGTTATTAATTGTTCGGTTTTTTTCCCACTTATTCCACCGAACACCGAAAGTGTTTTTTTGCTATTTTCGGCCGAACAATTTCGGTTACCGAACAATCGGTGCATCACTAATCTTAACGGTTACTTTTACGCCTGAAAAAATATTAAAACTTAATAAAGTGGCATATTAACAGCACTACAGCTGAAACTAAAACAGCTTTAGGCTCTCAGCTTCCTGATTTTAGGGGTGGTGCTGAAAGTAGGAGTAGGGGGAGTATTGGGACAGACCTGGGAAGATTTCAAGTCCCTAAAATCTGTGGCTTCTTTTTTAGGGCTAGTGGTAGAAAGTAGGGGGTGTATTGGGATTGGCCCTAAATCTGTGTTGCCAGGTTGGGCAAGTTTCAGGCTGGAAAATATATATTTGGGCTGCTTTTCCTGGTTTTTACTAAATATTTAGGAGAAATTATTAACTAAAAAGTTTCCATTATTGCAGAGAAAAGTAGAAACTTACACAATAAAGTCACTGATATTGGATTTGCTTTAATATACTCAATCTAATTGCAGTCTTTGTCTGGAGCCTGAACTTCATTTGGCTTAATTTACTTATGACTTGAAATTTAATAGGAATTTGATAATTTACGGTTTTAACATGGATAATGTTTGATTCAGGCTGGTTTTTCAGTATTTGGGTTTTATGTCACATTTGGCCTGGAACCTGTCAGATCTGGCAACCTCGACCTCAGCACTGGATTTCTTAGAGACTTGTCTTTTTGGTATAACATTTTCTTTGAAAATGGTGTTAAAATGTCTTAAATTTACCCTGGTGAAGCCTGTAGACGCCCTGATGCATCTCTGTGACATTTTCATTCTAGAAATGTATGGAGCCAAATCAGGGCCGAAAGTTTTGCTAATTTGAAAATAAAATTTGAACCTGAAATTTTTTTTTTTTACAGTTTCAGTTTTATTTTTTTCAGTATCAGATCTTTTTTTCAGTTTCAAATCTTTTTATTTCAGTTTCAAATATTTTTTTCAGTTTCAAATATTTTTTTTTCAGTTTCAAATATTTTTTTCAGTTTCAAATATTTTTTTTTCAGTTTCAAATATTTTTTTCAGTTTCAAATCTTTTTATTTCAGTTTCAAATATTTTTTTCAGTTTCACATCTTTTTTTTTCAGTTTCACTTCTTTTTTTTTTCAGTTACAAATATTTTTTTCAGGTTCAGACTTTTGGCCCGGATCTGGCGTGGGGGGCGTGGCATCAACTGAGAGGGGCGTGGCATCATGAGTGACAGCAGAACAGAGAAGGCGGGGGACGTTCCTCAGTCCTGTTGCCTTCAGGAAACGTAGGTTGCAGAAGTTATCAGTAGAAGTATGATTCAACACTGTATATACACTATATTCACGTGATTGGCAGTGGAAAAAACTGATATTAGTGACACATTTCTGTTTAAAAAGCTGTTTTAGACCGTATTTGGCACCAATCGCAGTATAAAAGCAATAAACTATGCCAGACTGTACAGTACAACAGCCACACTTTAAAGTTTGACATTTCCCACTTCCACATACTACCAAGTACGGTCTAAAACAGCTTTTTAAACAGAAACGTGTCACTAATATCAGTTTTTTCCACTGCCAATCACGTGAATATGGTGTATATACAGTGTTGATTCATACTTCTACTGATAACTTCTGCAACCTACGTTTCCTGAAGGCAACATGACTGAGGAACGTTCCCCGCCTTCTCTGTTCTGCTGTCACTCATGATGCCACGCCCCTCTCAGTTGATGCCACGCCCCTCTCAGTTGATGCCACGCCCCTCTCAGTTGATGCCACGCCCCCCACGCCAGATCCGGGCCAAAAGTCTGAACCTGAAAAAAAAATTTGTAACTGAAAAAAAAGACGTGAAACTGGAAAAAAAAGATTTGAAACTGAAAAAAAGATTTGAAACTGAAATAAAAAGATTTGAAACTGAAAAAAAGATCTGATACTGAAAAAAATAAAACTGAAACTGTAAAAAAAAATGTTCAGGTTCAAATTTTATTTTCAAATTAGCAAAACTTTTGGCCTTGATTTGGCTCCATAGAAATGTGGTTATTTACATCACACAGTTCACCAGCGCCGTGATTCAAAGTGCTTTACAGAGACAAAACAATAAGTAGGATTGGTGTCGAGTAACGAGCGTTTCAACGTCTCAGATGGTTCGAATCCCGCCTAAAACCCGTGGAATCTTCGTAATGTCCCAGTACAAGTCTGAGCCCCTTCTCGGGCTTTTACTTTGAAAATTCATCAGCCTCTCTCTGTTTTCCTGCTGCTGGTGTCGTGTTTGGACTCTGTGGTTGTTTAAAAAATGACAAATACTAACAATCTACGATATACGAAGTATCAAGCAGAAATCCTGATGTATAAAGTCTCTCCGTTAACTTTGCCCAGACATTTTCATCATTATTTTGAGTTTCCTACTCCACAAGAAGAAAGACTGATTTGCATATCCCCTTCTTACGGAAGAGAATCAGGGCCAGGCAGGAGAAAAATAATATTTTAGAGGAGGAAGATTTTTTTTTTCATCATGCACTTTGAGAAAAAAGAAGAAGAAAGAAATGTCGAGAAAAAAGTCGAAATGTCGAGAGAAAAAAGTCAAAATTTCATGAATAAAGTTGAAATGTTGAGAAAAAAGTCGAAATGTCGAGAGAAAAAAGTCAAAATTTCATGAATAAAGTTGAAATGTTGAGAAAAAAGTCGAAATGTCGAGAGAAAAAAGTCAAAATTTCATGAATAAAGTTGAAATGTTGAGAAAAAAGTCGAAATGTCGAGAGAAAAAAGTCAAAATTTCATGAATAAAGTTGAAATGTTGAGAAAAAAGTCGAAATGTCAAGAATAATGTATGAATGAATGTTGAATGAATAATGTTGACTTTATTCTCAAAATTTCGACTTTATTCACGAAATTTCGACTTTATTCTTGAAATTGTATTTTGACCTTTTTCTCAAAATTTTTACTTTTTTCTCGACATTCCGACTTTTTTCTCAACATTTCGACTTTTTTCTCGAAATTTGTACTTTTTCCACAACATTTCGACTTTTTTCTAGACATTTCGACTTTTTCCTCGACTTTTTTCTCGACATTTCAACTTTTTTCTCGACATTTCAACTTTTTTCTCAACATTTTAACATTTTTCTCGACATTTCAACTTTTTTCTCAAAGTGCATAATAAAAAAAAAATCTTCTCCTCTCAAATATTTTTTCTCCAGCCTGACGTAGTATTGTGCTTATATGGTTTTGTGAATTCTAGTTTTTTATTTTTTCTTGTTTTTAGGAGGGAGGAGTCTCTTATAAGCCCTTGGGGTTTTTATGATATTTTATAATGTTCCTTTTTATGAGTGGAAACAATAAATACAATCCAATAATCCCTGGTCTGGTCTGGTGTGTTTTCAGGCATGGGGACATGCTGTACCTCTATCCCTCTGCCGCTGCTTCCTCCTCCTCCTCCGGGGAGGTGATGGACACCAACACCTCCCTCTCCGTTCCCTCCATCCCGTCCTCCTCCTTCTCCTCCTCCTCCTCCTCCTCCTCCTCCTCCCTCATCCCTCGCTCCTTCTCAACGCTGCAGGTCCAGGAGGACGAGATCGACCAGTTTTTAGCCAAGCAGGACGGCAAGATCTACCGGAACAAAGACCCGCAGCTGTAAGAGACTCGCCAGATCCACATAAACAAACTAAATACAAACTAAAAACAAACTAAATACACGCCCAATCCACAAAACTAAATACACTCCCTGAATATGTTACACACCTGCTTCATCGTCCCATTCATCACTTATTGTGTGGAAATCTGGGGAAATACACACAAAACAGTCACAGACCCCATTTTTATCTTAAAAAAAAGAGCCATTAGAGTCATAAACAAAGCAATTTCGAGAAAAGTTGAAATGTCGAGAAAAAAGTCAAAATGTCGTGATTATTGTTGAAGCACAATGTCAAGAAAAAAGTCGAAATGTTGAGAAAAAAAGTAAAACATTTTGTGAATAAAGTCGAAATTTCGACTTTTTTCTTGAAATTGTATTTCAAATTTTTCTCGGCATTTCCACTTTTTTCTCGACATTTCCACTTTTTTCTCGACATTTCCACTTTATTCTTCAAATGGTATTTTAGAGTCATAAACAAAGCAGATTATCGAGAACCAACAATTAGATTATTCGTAAATTCAAATGTGAATTTTCAAATTCAGAGATTTAGTGGACATTAAAACAGCGCAATTTAAGTTTAAAATCAACAATAAAACACTTCCTGACAGTATTCAAACGCTCTTCCTACACCTTTTGAACCTTGGTTTTAGTTAAAATTGTATGTAGATAGATAAATAGATAGATAGATATACGGTGGCTGAGACCCACCATTGCTGAAAATAAATGTAAATGCTGCAAACAGAAACAAACCCCGCTGCAAATAAAAGAAACCTCACTGTAAATTTAAAAAAAAAACGAAGCAAATAAAAAAACCACAACGGAAGTGAATTACCGGGGACAATTTTTGCCGATGCACCGGTGTTGCACATTAAAAATTACACGTAGCGACGTTGAACACTAACTTTTTCACTTATTTTCTCGTTCGTTGTTCTTCTTATTCCTCGCTCTTCTTATTTCTTCCTTTTCACTTACGTCCTCTTCGTCTTCTTCTTCTCCTCACGTAAAAAACACCGGTGCATCAGCAAAAATAGTCCCCGGTAATTCACTTCCGTTTTTTTTTTTATTTGCAGCGGTGTTTATTATTTTATTTGCAGCGGGGTTTCTTTATATTTGCAGCGTTTCTTTAATTTGCAGCAAAGGCGGGTCTCGGCCACCGTACAGATAGGTAGGTAGGTATATATATTAGGGCTGGGCGATATGGACCAAAAGTCATATCTCGATATTTTCTAGCTGAATGGCGATACTCGATATATATCTCGATATTTTTTCTGTGCCTTAATTGGGGTTTCCCCCAAAGCATTATAGCATAGCATCTCTGTTAGCATCTCTGTTAGCATCTCTGTTAGCATCTCTGTTAGCTTCATTTTTTCTGAGGCAAACCCTTAAAAAAACAGTCAGTTTTAATACAAAGCCTCGTGCCAAATGTCACACAGGTTCCTTTATTAACAGAGGTCTGCACAATATCAACATGTATAAAACAAATGAAATAAAAATAAACTGCCTGCATATATAGAATAAAAATGCTTCTTGAATAAAATAAAACAAATATCCCTTTCCTGCATAACAATTAAATTAAAATACACTGTAATTAATACAATGTAGACAGTAACAGGCAGACTTTTCCACTGAGGTTGACAGTTGTGCAAATAACAAAACATTTGTGCAAATCTCAAATAAAACATTCAAGTCAATTTGTCACAAAATAAGCTAAATCAAAATCATTTAAAAAAAAAAATGTAAAAAAAAAAAATAATAATTTTTTTTTTAAAAATCGATATAAACGATATTGTCTCGTACCATATCGTGTTTGAAAATATATCGATATATTAAAATCTCGATATATCGCCCAGCCCTAATATATATATACATATGTATATATATGTGTGTGTGTGTGTGTGTGTGTGTATATATATATATATATATATATATATATATATATATATATATATATATATATATATATGTGTGTATATATATATATATATATATACTGAAAGAAAATTATATATTTTTTTTAGTATTTTACTGATGATTTACACCTGTACTTTGGGTTATTTGTGTTATGGAAATTGAAAGGACCAATAAACTAAACTAAATCCAGACTTCAGAAAGCTAATGTTTCTGCTGTTTTTGTGCAGGTGTCACCACGGAGCCCTGGGGAAGTGTGTCCACTGTGTACCGCTAGAGGTAACGGAGCAGCAGCTGCTTCTTTTTGACAGGCTGTGGTTTAAACATCATAAAAACCTCCTGTCTGTTTCTTCCTCTCAGCCTTTTGATGAAGACTACCTGAACCACCTGGACCCGCCGGTCAAGCACATGTCATTCCACGCTTACCTGCGCAAGCTGACCGGAGGAGCCGACAAGTGAGTGCTGCTGCTTGTTTTCCTGCTCCAGACCAGATGAGACTCTGGGAGGAAAATATAGCCTATATAAAACCTTTTTATAGAAGGGAATACAATTAATAAGATGTCTTTGGCTCGATTTTTGGGTGTAATTGTCGACGAAAAATGTTGTTGGAAAGATCATATTGACTCTGTTCTTCATTATGCTCCTTTTATCATATTTTTTATGATGTCTATTTTAACTATTATTTACAGAAGCGTATTGCATTCACTTGAGAAAAAAAATTGTGCTCTGTTTTTCTGAATTATTAAAACTTTTCTCGGAATTCTGATATAATTATTTCGTTAATTTAGAAAAACAGCATTTTTTTTCATTAAAACTTCTCGGAATTCTGATATTATTATCTCGTTAATTCAGAAAAACAGAGCAGATTTTAATTTTTTTTTATTTTTCTCGGAATTCTGAGATGATTAACTCATTAATTCAGGAAAAAAACAGAGCTTTTTGTTTTACATTAAAACTTTTCTCGGAATTCCGAGATAATTATCTCGTTAATTCAGAAAAACGGCAGATTTTTTTTTTCATTAAAACCTCTCGGAATTCTGATATAATTAACTCATTAATTCAGAAAAAATGCTTTTTGTTTTTCATTAAAATTTTTCTCGGAATTCTGATATAATTATCTTGTTAATTCAGAAAAACAGAGCAGATTTTTTTTTTTTTATTAAAAATGTTCTCACAATTCTGAGATAATTATCTCGTTAATTCAGAAAAACAGAGCAGATTTTTTTTTCTCAAGTGAATGCAATACGCTTCCGTAATTATTTAACCATCTTGTGTTTTTTTTATCTAAAGTATTTCTTGTTTTACTGTCTGAAGTGTATCAGAGAGGGGAGGTTTCTGACCTCTCCAGCACATTTTCTTTTATGTTATTATTTTTAATTTAGAATTTTTTTTTATTTTCTCTAAACGCATTCCAATGTATTTTTTTCTTTTCTTCTTTTAAAAATGCAAATAAATAAATCAAATGAAAGACTTAGACCTGAAGCTGCTCGTGTCTCCTGCAGGGGGAAGTTTGCAGCTCTGGAAAACGTCAGCTGTAAAATCAAGTCCGGCTGCGAAGGTCACCCTCCCTGGCCGGAGGGAATCTGCACCAAGTGCCAGCCCAGCGCCATCACGCTCAACAGACAGGTACGACAAACCGTTCCTACTGCAGAATCAGACTGGAACTACCACCTCCTGCTAGGGCTGGGCGATTTTGGACAAAAATAAAATCCCGATTTTTTTTTTTTTTTCTCTGAAAACCCGATTTTCGATTTCGATTTTTTTTGGTAAAACTACAAAAGACAATGGAATAAATTGTTTCAAATATATAAAATATTTATTTTTAAAGAAAAATAGCAAACAAATGTCCCTATTGGGAATGAAGTGCAGTTGAAAGATACTGTAAGAGTTTAGTAAAGTGACAACATTTACAATTTTCTTGACCAAACAAAGATGACTAGACGAGCTCTGTCTGTAATGCAGCCAGTTGCAAAAAAGGAAAATTGATTTTCCGATTTTCCTTTTTTTAACATCGATTGTGATTAATAAATCCGATTTAGATTTAAAATCGATTAATCGCACAGCCCTACCTCCTGCCCAACAAAGTCCTGCCCTACGAGTGTAGGGCCAATCACGTCATTTTCCAAACATCGGTATCAGACAAAGTATCGGAACATGCCTAGTTATTAATGTTTTTAATATATATTAATGAAATCGTTTTATAATTAACAATACAGACAGTTGATGTGTGTTTTATTATAAGATATTGCTTTTTTCTATCTATCTCTCTATCTAAAACTGTTTAATAAACTAAATTATTAAGGATTTTATATATTTATTTTATATATTATGCTTTCTATTAATCGAACAACAGAAAAATAATTGTTAGACTAAATCGTCCAATTACTCGTTAGATTAGTCGACTGATGAAAGAATAAAATAAATAATTAATTTAATTAATTATAAAACTAACCGTCCCCCCCCACCGCCCTACTGAGAGCTGCGTTACTCCTGCAGAAGTACAGATTAATCATTTTATTTATTTACTTCTGCAGAAGTACTGTCACGTGGACATGTTAATTAAATTAATTAATTAAATAAAATAATCGCTGGGTAAAACTATTTATTTCTTCCTGCAGAAGTACCAAAATCATGTTAATTAAATTAGTTAATTTTAATTAAATAAATAGAATAATGGCCTGGTTAATCCATTTATTTCTTCCTGCAGAAGTACCAACATCGTGTTAATTAATTTTAATTAAATAAATAAAATAATCGCCAGGTTAATCTATTTATTTCTTCCTCCAGAAGTACCAACATCATGTTAATTAAATTCATTTTAATTAAATAAATAAAATAATCGCTGGGTTAATGTATTTCTTTCTTCCTGCAGAAGAACCAACATCATGTTAATTAAATTAATTAATTAATTATAATTAAATAAATAAAATAATCGCCAGGTTAATGTATTTATTCCTTCCTGCAGAAGTACCGGATAACCATTTTATTTCTTTCTTCCTGCAGAAGTACCGTCACGTGGACATGTTAATTAAATTAATTAATTTTAATTAAATAAATAAAATAATCGCTGGGTTAATGTATTTCTTTCTCCCTGCAGAAGTACCGTCACGTGGACAACATCATGTTTGAGAACCACACCATCGCCGACCGGTTCCTGGACTTCTGGAGGAAGACGGGCAGCCAGCGGATGGGCTACCTGTACGGCCGCTACACGGAGCACACGGACATCCCGCTGGGCATCCGGGCCGAGGTGGCGGCCATTTACGAGCCCCCCCAGGTGAGGAACCCCCCCTCCCCCCCCCCCCCTTAGAATAACATAACATAACATCTACGAGCCCCCGCAGGTGAGGAGACTACGGTGGCCGAGACCCGCCATTGCTGAAAATAAAAGTAACGCTGCAAACAAAAAGAAATGCCGCTGCAAATAAGAGAAATGCTGCAAATAAAATGAAAAAACGATGCAAATAAAAAAGTCACAACGGAAGTGAATTCTTTCTGACTATTTTTGCCGATGCACCGGTGTTGCACATTAAAAATGACACGTAGCGACGTTGAACACTAACCTTTTCACTTATTTTCTCGTTCGTTGTTCTTCTTATTCCTCGCTCTTCTTATTTCTTCTTTTTCACTTACGTCCTCTTCGTCTTCTTCTTCTCCTCTCACGTAAAAAACACCGGTGCATCAGCAAAAATAGTCCCTGGTAATTCACTTCCGTTGTGGCTTTTTTATTTGCGTCGTTTTTTTTTTATTTGCAGCAGCGTTTGTTTTTATTTGCAGCGGCGTTTGTTTTTATTTGCAGCGTTTATTTTATTCGCAGCGTTTCTTTTATTTGCAGCGGCGTTTCTTTATATTTGCAGCGTTTCTTTTATTCGCAGCGTTTCTTTTATTTGCAGCGGCGTTTGTTTTTATTTGCAGCGGGGTTTCTTTATATTTGCAGTGTTTCTTTTATTCGCAGCGTTTATTTTATTTGCAGCGTTTATTTTATTTGCAAAGCGTTTCTTTATATTTGCAGCGTTTCTTTTATTTGCAGCGGCGTTTGTTTTTATTTGCAGCGGGGTTTCTTTTATTTGCAGCGTTTCTTTTATTTGCAGCAGGGTTTCTTTATATTTGCAGCAGCGTTTGTTTTTATTTGCAGGGTTTATTTTATTTGCAAAGCGTTTATTTTATTTGCAGCGACGTTTCTTTTTATTTGCAGCGTTTCTTTAATTTTCAGCAATGGCGGGTCTCGGCCACCGTAGGAGACCCCCGTTAGAATAACATAACCATAACATAAACCAACTTTGTTCCTCTGCCCCCAGAACGCCACCCAGAACAGCCTGGAGCTGGTGGACGACCCCAAAGCTGCCGCAGTGGACGAGATCGCCGCCAAACTCGGCCTCTGCAAGGTCAGTATCCTGTTTTCATTCAACAATGTCCTACTTTTATTGTTGCAGTTATCACAGGGCGCAGCGGCTCCTTAAAAAGTCTTAAATAAGGCCTTTAAATGTCTTAATTTGTCCTAAATCTCAATCCAAGGTTCTTAATTTTTGAATTTCAATATTAGAGGGAATCTATCCGGTCATAATTAAAAACCTTTCTTATATTTTGGAAAGGAAAGGTACGGAAGCGTATTGCACTTGAGAAAAAAAAATCTGCTCTGTTTTTCTGAATTAACAAGATAATTATCTCAGAATTAGACCAAAGAAAATCAAAAGCAACTAGATATAAATAAGAATGAACACTTCAGGTACAGTGGAGTGAGTTTATAAAAGGAGGTTTTCGGAGAAAACAAGATCTTTTGATGAGTTTAGCTGAGAGAACGGTGGAAGGTTCAGCCGTCCTCGTAGCTTTATCGTAATTTACTGTTGGTTTTGGGATGAAACTTATTCCTGTGATTCTCTCTGGGTAGCAGGTGTCACTTTTACCACGCTTAACCATTTTAAGATAAATAAATAAACACTTTCGTGGTTGTAGCTGCTGCCGAGTCGACTTTGTTTTGGAAGTACGGATCGGATTTCTGCCAGTTTGGGGATAAAATACACTACAAGTGTTCATTTTTACTAAAACAATGTTTAAAAATAATAATCCAGTGATTTAAATGTTGATACAAGGCAGTAAAAACTAGGATTTTCCATCGATGTGAACGAGAGAGAGACGGCTGTTTGCTCCAACCGGATAAACAGGATTATTCTGATTGGCCGGTCAGGGACCAATCAGAAGGCTGAGAAAGGGTCAATTGTACTTTTATTTTATTTTTTATTGCTGCCCACGTTGTGTTGAAATAACGTGGTTTAATAATTGCTGGTTTTCAGGTGGGCTGGATCTTCACCGACCTGGTTTCCGAGGATACCAGGATAGGAACAGTCCGCTACTCCAGACACCAGGTGAGCTCAGTCTGCAACAATCTCACTGGTATTGGTCGATAATTTAACCTTTTATTGTCTCTTTCAGGGGGTTTTGTTGTCCTTTTTAAAAATCCGTCCATATGTACTTTAAGGTTATGTTTTTAAATAGCTGAGGATATTTTATGCGTAATCTTGCCCTGCCTAATTTTTTCCGTTTTCGGTGTTTTACGGTTTTTAATTTTTTTAAATTTGTTTTTTCAGCATTTTATGCAAATGTAACCCCAAGACAGTTTATAAAGTAATGAAATATAGACAATTTATGCAATTATAACTGAAAACTGTAATGTTTTCATGCTTTTTAAAACATATTTAAAGGCAAAAACATGACACTAGTTATTCTCATGTCCAACAAAATATTCCTTTTTTGGGCATAAACAAAAAAATACCAAATTTATTTGTATGAAATAAAAAAACTAAGAAATAAATACTCTATAGTTAGTTATTATAAATATTTGTTAAATGATTAGTGAATGGGGGTAGGATTAAATGAGTTTACACTTCTTCCTACTCCTTTTTGCACATGTAAATTAAGATATTAAGTGTTAAAGGATGAAATTCTTAGTTTTTTTGTTTTTTTTATTTGTTTTGTTTATCCTCTCTTTTAATTGTTGTCTTTTACATGTACAAAATAAAAAAAAATCAAATCAAACTCAAATAGGCCTTTGAATATCCATTTAAAGTGCAAAAAAAAGAAATTGCAGCAGTCCATGCAGTAAACAAATCATTTTAGTTCGTCTTATTTATTCAGTCACCAGACACGTTTGTCAGGTGTGTCATGATAACAGAAGAAACTAAATTAGTTATAGTAAATGTAGATAATATGAACTTCATGGAACTAATATAACATTTTGAAATTTAAGCTGAAATATCGAAATCGCTGAAAACCCGACTTTTATGCAAATTTCTGTTGCCAGTTCTGTTCTATTGCAGCGTTTTCAACTAAATTCTGTTTTTTATTCTCTGAATCCTCGATTCCACGGTCGCGGATTCGGCTAAACGTGTTTTCCGCCCCATACGGCATACATATTATAAGACGTATTATAAGAGTTGCATTTCTACCGCTACAGGAAATTCAAAAAAAAAAACAGGAAGAAAAGTACTGTAAGTCAAACTTTATTAACAAAATAAAAACCCGCTCTCTGAAAACTTTGTTGGCTGCCAAAACAAATGCGGAGGAAAACTTTTCTAGTTCATTTCCCAAATCCCTCGAAATCTCCTTCTTCTGTGTCGGGACGAAACAGCAAATCCCCCGACTACAGTAACAAAAATTACCGTAATGGTCCTAGAAAAGGCTCTCGGGTATTTTATGCTTATAGTGTGGAACATACGGTACATGTGAGGTAAACGTTGTTTCTTCCGACAGGACGCGTACTACCTGAGTGCAGAGGAATGCATCACGTCTGGATACTTCCAGAACCAACATTCAAACCACTGCAGACTCTCCAGAGACGGATTCTTCGGGTCAAAGTTTGTGACCGTCGTAGCAACAGGTAGGACGTGTGAACATACACGTTTTTTATTTGTGTGTGTGTATGATTCCTCACCCTCCTACCTGTTTATACCTGTATCCCCCCAGGTGGGCCGGACAACCAGGTCCACTTTGAGGGCTACCAGGTGTCCAACCAGTGCATGGCTCTGGTCCGGGACGAGTGTCTCCTTCCCTGCAAGGACGCGCCGGAGCTCGGCTACGCTAAAGAGTCCACGCCCGAGCAGTACGTGCCCGACGTCTTCTTCAAGGTCAGTACATAAATAATAATATAATTAATCAGATAATACCTCTGAACTCGTCCCGATACAGGGTTCATACGTTTTGAAAAAACCTGGAAAAGTCATGGAATTTGAAAATGTAATTTTCAAGTCCTGGAAAAGTTTTGGAAACATAAGTTCACCCCAAACGTTTTGGAAAAGTTGTGGAATGGAGCTTTTTCAAAAATATTTGACCTTTTTTTTTTTCCTTTTTTTTCTTTTGTTTTTCCTTTTTTTTCTTATATTCTTTTTTTTTTCTTTTTTCCTTTTTTAATCTCGACATTTTGACTTTTTTCTCCAAAATTTTGACTTTTTTCTCAACATTTCAACTTTTTTCTCGACATGTCGACTTTTTTCTCAACATTTCAACTTTTTTCTCGACATTTCGACTTTTTTCTCAACATTTTGCCATTTGCCTTCATTCTAAGGCTTATACAAGACTTTTTATTTCTTGCAGCTCCAAACATTCGTTTTTTTGTGTTTTTGGTCCAATATGGCTGTAAAACATTTTGGGTTGCCGACCCTTGGTTTAAACAAATGTTTATTTTGTATAAAACCATAATTGTCATTAGATCTCCACTGTGGTGACTTTTTACATAGTTTTATTCCTATATTTCATTCATACATTGTTTTAGAGGTCATGTATAGTCATGGGAACTTGCTGCCAAGTCATGGGAAAGTCATGGAAATGTGTTGGTTAAAATGTGTATGAACCCTGCAGATGTTGACGTCACTCTTCCATCTCTTTCAGGATACAGACAAGTTTGGAAACGACGTCACGTTTCTAGCTCGGCCTCTTCCTGTGGAATACCTCATCATAGACGTGAGTGGCACTTCTTCCTGTTGTTGGGGTTATTTACCGGTACTCTAGAGCAGGGCTCGGCAACCTGCGGCTCTTTAGCGCTGCCTTAGTGGCTCCTGGAGCTTTTTCAAAAATGTTTGACCTTTTTTAATTTTTTTTTTTTTTTTCTTTTTTCCTTCTTCATCTTTTTTCTTCTTTTGTCCTTTCGACTTTTTTCTTGACATTTCTACTTTTTTCTCGACATTTTTACTTTTTTCTCGACATTTTTACATTTTTTCGATATTTTTACTTCTCGACATTTTGACTTTTTCTCGACATTTTTACTTTTTTCTCGACATTTTGACTTTTTCTTGACTTTTTTCTCGACATTTTGACTTTTTCTTGACTTTTTTCTCGACATTTCGACTTTTTCTCGACATTTCGACTTTTTTCTCGACATTTTTACTTTTTTCTCAACATTTTTACTTTTTTCTCGACATTTTGACTTTTTTTCGATATTTTTACTTATTGACATTTTTACTTCTCGACATTTTGACTTTTTCTCGACATTTCCACTTTTTTCTCGACATTTCGCCATTTGCCTTCATTCTAAGGCTGATACAAGACTATTCATTTCTTGTGGCTCCAGACATATTAGTTTTTTGTGTTTTTGGTCCAATATGGCTCTAAAACATTTTGTGTTGCCGTCTCCTGCTCTAGAAGTGTTTTCCTTGGTAAATAACTTGTTTTTTAACCTCAGATAACCACAACGTTTCCAAAGGACCCCCAGTACACCTTTACCTCCACGCAGCGCTATCCCATCGAGAACCGGGACATCATCGGTGAGACACAAGTACGTAATTCCGGCTCCGCCTGGATCTCCACGTTTGTTCTGCTGGTTCAGAAAACTCACAAATGTCTTTATTCACACGGTGATTATTGGTAATAATCACTGATCAGATGCTTTAACTCGAGATCAGCGTGTCCTGAACTGTTATGTAGCTCAGTCTTAGCACAAAGTAGTAGTTTTATATTAATAGGCAATAGGGCTGGGGATAGAATTAAATGTCAAGTATCAATTCCGATTCTTAAGATTTAGAATCGATTATCAAGATTCGATTTGATTTGATTCCGATATTGATTTGGGTTAGTGCTATTAAAACTGTTTTTTTAGCTGTTGCATGAATTATATGACTGATATGAACAAACAGTCGTATGAAATCGGTTTTATTTTTCCCATTTTCAGTCCATTTCGGTTTTTAATTTTTGAGAATGTGTTTTTTTAGCATTTTATGCAAATGTAACCCCAAGACAGTATATAAAGTAATGAAATATAGACAATTTATGCAATTATAACTTTTTTTTTAAAATTATATTTATTGGGTTTTCAGATTTAACATGACATATGCATAAATGATGGTTTACATGCCCATATTCACCGAGAAAAGATAAGACAAAACCAAGAACTACTGAAAAAATATATAAATGAATAAATAAAAATTCAATAAAATTAAAAATATAACCCTGCGTTTCCTATAGAGCTGATGTGTTGAATATTACATTTTCTTTATGAACTTCTTGATTGGTGACTTTCAAGGTATTCAATAAATTGTCCCCATAACTTAAAGAAACTAATTTATAACTGAAAACTTTAATGTTTTCATACCTTTTAATCATATTTAAAGGCAAAAACATGGCCCAGTTATTCTCATGTCCAACAAAACATACCCTTTTTTGGGCATAAACAAAAAAGTACTAAAAGTTGTAATGATGGAAAAAAATCGATCTTTAGACATACGCATTGATTTTTAGGAATTAATATGAGAAAGGGGTACAAGAAGCTAGAACCAGAACCAGCCCTGGAACCGGTTTGGTGTTTTTTTCTGTTTATTTATCCCATAAGAAGTTATAAACCGCTTCATCGTCTGCAAATATTATATCTTTTGGTTGGTTTACTGTAACATTTGGCTTTGATAGTTATTTCAGGAACCAAAATAATCTTTAAAGTTTGAAGAGACAGGCCTGTTTGGACCAACTACCAACCTACTTTCACCAACTCACTAAGGAACTTTGTTCTTTTCCTAGGATTTCCACAGCTTAGCCACGTACCTGTCCCAGTGTTCCTCCACGACATTCCGGGACATCGTGTCGGACTTCCATCTCCTTCTCTTCCTGGTCACCAATGAGGTCATGCCTCTCAGAGTGAGTCCTCCTGTCTTATCAGCTCCGACCTCCAGAACACGCAACACATCAAACTAGAAGCTCGTGGAAAAACGGTTCCTCCTCTCACCTGGTTCATCCTCTCACCTGCTTCTGTTTGTGTTTTTCCTGCAGGACAGTATCGGGCTGCTACTCGACGCAGTGAAGACGTCCAACGAGGACTTGGCCCAGACGTGGAAGAAGTCTGAGCAGTGGGCGACGATCGAGCAGCTCTGCAGTGAGTTCACGTTAAACCGGAGTCTAAACCCGCGGCTCTTTAGCGCCGCCCTAGTGGCTACTGGAGCTTTTTCAAAAATGTTTGACCTTTTTTTCCTTTTTTTCTTATTTTTTCTCTTTTTTTTCTTATTTTTTTAAATTTTTTCCTTTTTCTTTTCCTTTCCTTTTTATTCTCGACATTTCGACTTTTTTCTCGACATTTCCACTTTTTTCTCGACATTTCCACTTTTTTCTCGAGATTGTACGTCAACATTATTCTCGACATTTCAACTTTTTTCAAGTGTATAATGATCTAAAATATTATTTTTATTTTTCTCCTGCCTGGCCCTGATACTCTTCTGTACATTTAACGCTCCAAATTTCCAGGCAGATGTTTTTTTTTACCCTTTAATTTCTTTCCTTCCTTCCTAAATGCATTTCCCTTGTAAAAGTTGATTTGATATAAGACTAAAACAACTACTAGAGACCCTGCAGATCGCTCTGGACCAACCATACACTAACAATCTTTGGAGTCTCACTGAAAGATCCTGAAACGTTAATGCTGAACAGGAGTTTCCTCTAGCGTTTAAATGGCCACGGTTACATGATGTTTTTTAATTCGGAATTAATTATTCAGAATTAAATCATTCAGAATTTTTAGATAAAGTCGAAATGTCGAGAATAATGTTGAAATGTTGAGATTAATGTTGAAATACAATTTCAAGAA
The DNA here is from genome assembly GCF_033807715.1 of Cololabis saira. NCBI lineage: Eukaryota > Metazoa > Chordata > Actinopteri > Beloniformes > Belonidae > Cololabis > Cololabis saira. Next base: position 3,748,600 of record NC_084605.1, on the reverse strand, counting down.
TAAAGTCGAAATTTCGTGAATAAAGTCGAAATTTCGCCTTTTCTCAACATTTTAACTTTATTCACAAAGTTTCGACTTTTTTTCTTCGGCAATAATTTTCATTCGAAATTAGCTGTTTACATGGTAATTTTTACTCATTTTACGGCTTTGGCATCGGCAGGCTACAGTTTAAAGTTTAATTTATTCCTCTACACAACTCGAAATGTCGAGAAAAAAGTTGAAATGTTGAGAACAATGTTGAAATACAATTTCGAGAAAAAAGACGAAATTTCGTGAATAAAGTCGAAATTTCGCCTTTTTCCTCAACATTTCAACTTAATTCACGAAATTTCGACTTTTTTTTCTTTGGAATTAAGTTTAATTCGAAATAGCCATTTTCATTGGGAATTAGGTGTTTACATGGTAATTTTTACTCATTTTAAATCGGATTTAATTTTAATTCGGACTGAAAGAGGAATTAAACTCCCCATGTAAACGTATAAACGTGTGTTCTGTTCTGCCTCTAGCGTAAAAAATGTGTGTTGTGTTTTTCAGGCACGGTGGGGGGGCAGCCGTCCAGCTCCCAGGGCTACGGGGCCAGCGGGGGCCCCTCGGTTCCCGCGCCGTCCTCAGCCATCTGGTCCTGCCTCCACTGCACTTTCATGAACCAGCCTGGAACTGAGCACTGCGAGATGTGCAGCCTGCCCCGCAGCTAAGCCCCGCCCCCTTCACCCCCCGGCCCCGCCCTGAGTCCTGCACCAGGCCCGGACCCCCCGGAGCCCCCCCGGGGCCCCCTGGCCCCCCACGTCACTCCCGGCTCGCAGGCGGCTGCACCTTCACCTGGTTCCCCGAGTAAAATTCAAATCAGACTGATTTTCATTTTGTATCTCGTCTGTCGACGCGGCAGTTTCTTGTTTTTAAGCACTTCTTCTTTCTGAGGCCCCGGCAACCAGGACCCCTCCCCTCCTCCTCACGGCCCCCCGGGACCTCCCCGGGGCCCCTGGGACCCCCCGGGGGCTCAGGACAGCAGCAAACACCTCTCAACGGGGAAAGTTACTTTAATTTAAATGTGTTTTTTCTTCTTTTGTGTGAACAGATTGTAGCAGAAACCTTAAGGTCCTGGTCCTGGTCTGGGTCTCTGAGGGGCCCCGACAGTCCAATCCCCTGTCAGGCCCCAGATGGACGGAGAGAGAGAGAGGTTATATTTTTAGTGATGAGTTTGCCCCCCCCCTCCAGATCCGTATTTAACTTCTCCGGAGACGTTTCCCTGGTTTTTGCTTGGAGTCGTTGAACTTGAGCAGCAGGATATGTAGCTCCTCAGCTGGCGTTTCCACGGTTACCTGTGACCCGTAGCTCCTCCCCCGCTAACATCCAGACGGCGTCAGGGATGTCGAGCGAAGGGGAAGCAGATTCTCTTCCTCCGTCTCAAACCCGGCTGAGCTTTTTAACACGACGCTCCCGGACGTCTCGAAAGACGAGCTGCACGTTTATCGGCGGTGACCGACTTCCTTCCAGCCGCTGGGACGAGTCAGGACGTCTCAAGATATCTAGAGACGCGTCAAGGTGTCTAAAGATGTTTCAAGGTGTCTAGAGATGTTTCGAGGTGTCTAGAGATGTTCCGCGTTTTCTAAAGACGTTCCGCGTTTTCTAAAGACGTTCCGCGTTTTCTAGAGACGTTTCGCGATCTCTAGAGACGTTTCGAGGCGTCTAGAAATGTTTGGAGGCGTCTAGAGACACATCAAGATGTCTTCTTCGGGTTAGGGTTATGGACGTATCGGTGTCAGCAGGTTCCCCGGTAACCGACCCGTCAGACGGAGCAACAACCTGGTCGGTTAAACGTCCTCCATCGACCAAAACGTCCTCACGTCTCTAAACAAAGATCGTGTTAAAGAGGACGAGCTGCTCGTTTCCTTCAACCAGCCGTCTCCTGATTCAGGCCGTCGGTCTCCATGACGACAGACCAGGTCCAGGGGGGGGTTGGGGGGGGGTTCTGGTGGTTGCTGGGGGCGGGGGGGCGGGGTGGGGGTTGCTAGGGGGAGGTTGCTAGGTGGTTGCTAGGGGGGATCAGTGGTTGCTAGGGGGGGTTTCCTGCTCCGTGAAATGAGTTTTCATTTAGTCACGGTATATTTTTAGTTTTAGATTTTGCAAAGACGTGAACAACGGAAGAAGACGAGCAAGACGTTGCCCCCCGACCCGGAACATCGGGGCCGGTTAGGATCCGGGGCCCGTTTAGGATCCGGGGCCCCTCTATTTCTGGTCCTGAACCTGCAGCTCATCCGAACCGACTGAGGACTCTGAAAGTTGTGACGCTTTTGACCTGGATTTGAAATTAAAAAAGTAAACAAAAGAATTAATCTCTTGTCTTTTCTTTGGTTCTGGTTGGATTAGAACAGAAAAAAATGTTTTATTTGTATAAATCTGTATAAAGTATAAACCTCAAAATGCTTCAAGGAACAGGTGCATTTGAGAGAACATCTGAATCAGCTGGGGGGGAGGGGGGGGGACGACTTTGCCCCAGAGCTACTCCTCAGACATTGTACTTGATATCAGACGGCCCGGTACAGTTCTGATCAGGTCCACAGATGTTCCTGGGAAGGGGAGGCTAGTGGGGGCAGAGCGTCTTGTTTTTATTCCACCAGGGAGGTTGTGACAGGAACCGCCGGCCAGGCCGCTCTGCCAAGGTCAGATTATAGAATCAGATTTTTATTTATTTATTTATTTATTTACACAGTTACACATTACACAAATAAAAGTACCAACTTTACAAATTAAAGTGCAGGAAGAGGCGAAAACTCAAAGAGCTTATCAGGTGCCTCCACCTATAGTTAACATGAAATTTAATATCATACTTATAAAAACTAAATATACAAATGAGCAGTTAGAAATCTATAGATGATAGAAATTAAAGGAAAATTACAAAGAATTTACACAAAAGAAAAATGATCGGATATATGAAAAACGATAGAGTACAATTTAATAATTAAGAAATAAACGACTAAATAACAAACCAAATGAACACAAACAAAAAATAATTTCAAGGAAATTACACAAGACGATAAGATTTTTCAGCACATCCATTAGTTATCCTAGAGCAGTTCCATTTACAAAACAAAAATTAAGTTTTCAGACATCCTTTAAAACCTTGTACAGAGAAGCATTTTTTTGCTAAATGGGAATATGTATTCCATAGTTTGACCCCCCTGTACCGTAGTACTGCATATTTACCCCTGGTTGTAACACATTTGGGAGGATGCAGATCTAACGCTCGACGGGTTGCATCAGTGCGTACGACGGAGTATTAGGGCCAAACTGAGACAAAAAAAAATGGAAATTACGAGAATAAAGTCGTAAAATGACGAGAATAAAGTCATAATATTACGAGAATAAAGTCGTAATATTTTGAGAATAAAGTCGTAATATTAAATATATTATAAATATATAAATATAACTTCACAAGATGCTCAATATTCCTCATTTTAACACAGGGAGAGAAGCTCTTCCTGTTAGAGTTCTCATAAATTATATTCTCATAATATTATGACTTTATTCTCGTAATATTATATATTTTTTTTTTAAACAAAAAAAGGAAAAAAGGAGGAAAAAGAAGAAAAAAAGGATGTGAAAAAAGTTGAAATTTCAAGAAAAAAGTCAAAATGTCGAGATTAATGTTAAAATACAATTTCAAGAATAAAGTCGAAATTTCGTCTTTTTTCTCAACATTACGATTTTTTTCTCGAAATTGTACCTCAACAATAATCTCGACATTTTGACTTTGTGCATAATGAAAAAAAAAATGTTCCTCCTCTAAAATATTTATTTTCATTTTTCTCCTGCCTGGCCCTAATAATAATAATAATAATTTGGAGATTACTGGTGTTAAACTAAATGCAGGATGTTGTTTTTGCCATATTCTCTAACCTGGAAACAATAAATGCGTTTGAATATGAAAACCAGTTTTTTTTTTAATCTTTATTTAATCTAAATATATCAGTTTAAATCCGACAACAATCCCCGCCCATTGACACGGTTGAGTTTCGTTTCAGTGTAATTTCTAACCGGGTCATTCCACTTTAACTGCTGTCAAATCTGCTGCTGCCGCGATTTGTTTCTTCAAAGCACCAGGAAGATAATTTAAAAAAAAAACGATTAAAAGTAGATTATTTCAACTGTCATTTCCTTGTTACGTAATTGAAATTAAAACGACATAAACGTCACCGTCAGTTTCTGGTTCGACGAGAAACGAAACCGAGAAGTTTTTATTGTCGATCTAGGGACCGTCGACCAATTATTTTCTAAACAACAACGTATAAAACATAAAATCACGCTTTAATCCACGATTTACTGATCCAAACCTTTCCTCATTTCTGAGATTATCGTCCTTTTTGGTTATTTTCGTTTAATTATTGTTGTTTGGATGAGAAAGCAGAGCCGCCTCCCCCCGGAACAGACGGTGTATTTGCAGACGGTCCCTGGCGCCGCCGTCGCTCAGCTGGAGAAACAGATCTGATCAGATCTGATCAATGCGGAATATCGGCCGGACAGGTAAGAAATAAACACCTGACAGGTAGAAATATACACATAAACACACCTGGGGGGCTTCAGTCGGGCACTACCACCGACCGACATCCCAAAAACACGCTTTTATTCGTCTATTTATCCCTAAAAACGCGAGACGGGTTTGTTTTTATTGGCTTTATAAGTTCTTATTAACTTGTTTATGACGTCATAACTCAAACTAGTTGATTATTTCATTTATATTCATGAGTCAAATGTCAAATATGTGTTTTTTGGTACGTTTGTATTTTAATTATTGTGTAATATTCCTGCAGTAAGATGTTAATAAACATGTCTAAATGAGAGATTGTGCGCATGCGCGGGTAACATCTTCACATTTTTATTTTCAAAAATTACACGTTTCTATTCAAAGTTTTATTCTCTTTATAATGTCAGGTTTAACCAAAGTAATTAATCATTCAGTTTTCCTGGAAATGTTGCTAATGTACAATTGTTAAAAAGTGGATAAATCTTCACTTTTTTTATGCATTGTTTTAAAAAATTACACATTTCTATTTAAAGTTTTACTCTCTTTATTACGGAAGAGTATTAGGGCCAGGCAGGAGAAAAATAAAAATAATATCTTAGAGGAGGAAGATTTTTTTTTCATTATGCACTTCGAGAAAAAAGTCGAAATGTCTAGAAAAAAGTCAAAATTTTGAGAAAAAAGGCGAAATTTCGACTTTATTCTTGAAATTGTACTTAATCTCGATGTTTCGACTTTTTTCTTGACATTTCAACTTTTTTCTTGAAGTGCATAATGAAAAAAAAAAATCGTCCTCCTCTAAAATATTATTTTTATTTTTCTCCTGCCTGGCCCTAGTCGGGCACGACTGAACCAACATACCGACAACCACCGACCAACATCCCAAATACACGTTTTATTAGTCTATTTATCCTTAAAAACGCGAGATGGGTTTGTTTTTATTGGCTTCAGGAGTTCTTACTAACTTGTTTATGACGTCACAACTCAAACTAGTTGATTATTTCATTTATATTCATGAGTCAAATGTCAAATATGTATGGAAGCCCCTTTCCGCCAGTAAAAGAAAAAAATAAGATGAAATTTTAGCCTTAAAAATAAGAATATCCCCACGGTGAGTCATAGTTATGACGTAAAAAGTCGAAATTATGAGATAGAAAGTCGAAATTATGAGATAGAAAGTCGAAATTGCGACATAAAAAGTCATAATTATGAGATATAGTCAAAATTATGAGATAGAAAGTTGAAATTATGAGATGGAAAGTCGAAATTATGAGATAGAAAGTCGAAATTATGAGATAGAAAGTCACAATTATGAGATAAAAAGTCATAATTATGATATAGTCAAAATTATGAAATAGAAAGTCATAATTATGAGATAGAAAGTCGAAATTGTGACATAAAAAGTCATAATTATGAGATATAGTCAAAATTATGAGATAGAAAGTCGAAATTATGAGATAAAAAGTCAAAATTATGAAATAGAAAGTCATAATTATGAGATAGAAAGTCGAAATTATGAGATAATGTTGAGATTAATGTCGAAGTGCAATTTCGAGAAAAAAGTTGAAATGTATTTCAACTTTATTCCTCGAAATTTCGACTGTATTCACGAAATTATGACTTTATAAACGAAGATTATGACTTTATAAACGAAGATTATGACTTTATGACATTATGACTTTATTCTCATAATATTATGACTTTATTCTCGTGATTTCCCTTTTTCTTTTTGTCTTAGTTTGGCCCTAATACTCCTAATCCGTCGTAGTAGCGAGCCTCCCAGAGACTTCAAGGGATGAACGTTTTTATGTTTTATGCTTATGTCAGAGGAAGCGCAGAACGGAGGAGGGACTGTCCAGATTGAGCGGTCCTGAGCTAGCGGTCCTTAAACTTAATTTATTTATATAGCACTTTTCATGCAGGTAAAGTGCAACACAAAGTCCTGAGCTAGCGGTCCCTCACCATGGAGGAGGGACCAGGAAACGTTCCCAGAACTCCGTCCCAGCAGAGATCCGGAGAACCGGAGTGTGTCGCACAGAAAAGACCCCGAAGGAGGAAGAAGGTACAAGTACAATCTCAGTTAGTGATGCACCGAAATGAAAATTTGTGGCCGAAACCGAAACCGAAAATAATAATAAACACTTGCCCGAATACCGAACATGGTTCTTCAGCAGTTTTTCATTTATTTTGCCAATTTTTTCACCATTGCATAAATCAAATACATTTGATTTAGGCTTTTCAAAGAAAAAAATCTTTTACAAAATTACAAGGTAGAAAATATTTATTGAACATAAAAAAATGAAATTTTTTTAATTCCAGCATTATGTTGTTTTGGTTCCACCTCCTGGTGAATGTTAGGTAAAATTCTTATGTGGTTACTTTTTGGTTGGCCAAAGATTTATGTTTGTGGTGCAACAGTTACGGAGCGGCCATTCTATTTCCTTATTTTACAACGCCGTTATTAATTGTTCGTTTTTTTTTCCCACTTATTCCACCGAACACCGAAAATGTTTTTTTGCCATTTTCGGCCGAACAATTTCGGTTACCGAACAATCGGTGCATCACTAATCTCAGTGACAAGTTTTACTGTAGTATTACAAACAAGTTCCCGTGAAAATCATGTCCATGTGTTTCCTAGCAACAAGGTCCTGGAGATCCAACCGCAAACGTTGAAGACTCGGAGAGACGGACGAGAAGGAGGAGACGTCCAAGAAAAAAGACGAGTGTCTCAAACGCTGAAGAAGGTGTGGAAGTGACCAATGAGGTTCCAGGAAAGGAGGAGGATGAGCTGGCGGGAACGACGAGTAGCCAAACGCAGACTGGTGCGTCTCCGGTGACACCGCCGGACCCCCAGGCCGCGATGGAAGACGGCGACGCCGGCGTCGACGGGCGGCACCAGAGGGGTACCAGGACCGCGCAATATCTTCACATTGTGTTGCATTATTTTCAAAAATTACACTTTTCTATTCAAAGTTTTATTCTCTTCATAATGTCAGGTTTAACCAAAGTAATTAATCATTCCGTTTTCCTGGAAATGTTGTGAAAATTCCCCCAAAACTAATGTACAATTGTTAAAAAGGGCATAAATCTTCACATTTTGGTGCATTATTTTCTAAAATTACACATTTCTATTTAAAGTTTTACTCTCTTTATTAAGGAAAAGTATTAGGGCCAGGCAGGAGAAAAATAAAAATAATATTTTAGAGGAGGAAGGTTTTTTTTTTCATCATGCACTTCGAGAAAAAAGTCTAAATGTCGAGAAAAAAGTCTAAATGTCGAGAAAAAAGTTGAAATGTCGAGAAAAAAAGTTGAAATTTCAAGAAAAAAGTCGAAGTCTCGTGAAAAAAGTCGAAATGTTGTGAAAAAAGGTGAAATTTTCGACTTTATTCTCGAAATTGTATTTCAACATTAATTTCCACTTTTTTCTCAATATTTCCACTTTTTTCTTGAGGTGCATAATGAAAAAAAAATCTTCCTCCTCTAAAATATTATCTTTATTTTTCTCCTGCCTGGCCCTAGTCGGGCACCAGAAGGGTACCAGGACCGCGCAACATCTTCACATTTTGTTGCATTATTTTCAAATATTACACATTTCTATTCAAAGTTGTACTCTCTTTATAATGTCAGGTTTAACCAAAGTAATTCTACATAACTCTGTTTTCCTGGAAATATTGTAAAACTAATGTACAATTGTTAAAAAGTGCATAAATCTTCACATTTTGGTGCATTATTTTCAAAAATTACACATTTCTAATTAAAGTTTTACTCTCTTTATTATGGAAGATTATTAGGGCCAGGCAGGACAAAAATAATAATAATATTTTAGAGGAGGAAGATTTTTTTTTCATTACGCACTTCAAGAAAAAAGTCGAAATGTAGAGAAAAAAGTTAAAATTCCGAGAAAAAAGTCGAAATGTTGAGAAAAAAGTCGAAATGTTGAGGAAAAAAGCAAAAAATTTCGTGAATAAAGTTGAAATGTGAAAAAAGGTGACATTTTCGACTTTATTCTCGACATTTCGACTTTTTTCTCGAAGAGCACAATAAAAAAAAAAAATTTTCCTCCTCTAAAACATTATCTTTATTTTTCTCTGGCGTGGCCCTAGTCGGGCACCAGCAGGGTACCAGGACCGCGGACTCTCAGACTCAAACCAGGAAGCTCAAAGGCAGTAACAGATTTACGCAGACGCCAGTCGTTCTTCGGAGGGACCAGGAAACCCAGACGGACCAGGAAACCCAGACGGACGAGTTTCCACGGCAACGAGACGACGCCGGCGTTAAGAAGGTCAAGGACGAGGACAAACGTGCGTCTGAACCTGAGCCGCAACACGACGACGCCGGCGTTGAGAAGGTTCCAGCAGGCGCTGACGAGGACAAACCTGAGCCGCAACACAATGGCGCTAATCAAACGCCACCGCGGCAAAACCAAGAGGCAGGCGAGGCCGACGCCCCGTCAGGGTCAAAGGTGGAAGGGGGCGGGGCTCCGTCCGCCGGGGTACCAGAACAACCAAAACCACCAGAACCGCCGTCCGCCGGGGTACCAGAACCACCAAAACCACCAGAACCGCCGTCCGCCGGGGTACCAGAACCACCAAAACCACCAGAACCGCCGTCCTACGCCAAGGTCGCTTCTGGAGGGATTAAACAGTCCAAGTCGGCCACGCCCACAGAAACAGCTGGCCACGCCCACAATACACGGTAAGCCTGAAATCAATAGCCCTTTGTTGAAAAAAATCAATTTTTCAATTCTAATATTAATTCCTATAAATCGATTCGTATGTTTAAAGATCGATTTTTTTTTTTTCATCATTACATTACAACTTTTGGTATTTTCTTTTGTTTATGCCCAAAAAAGGAATGTTTTGTTGGACACGAGAATAATTGGTGCCATGTTTTTGCCTTTAAATATGTTAAATATGTTATAAGGTATGAAAACATTAAAGTTTTCTTTTTATAATTAAAAAAAAAAAAAAATGAAAAATGAAAAAAAAAAAAAAAAAAAAAAATATATATATATATATATATATATATATATATATATATATATATATATATATATATATATATATATATTTATAAATATGAATAAAATAAATATATATGATATATATTAAAAATGCATATATGCTTTAGGTTTTTACCAACTTGGTATTAACCATCAATATATATGAAGAAACATTAAAGTTTTCAGTTATAATTGCATAAATTGTCTATTTTTCATTACTTTATATACTATAAAAACCGAAAAAATTCAAAAATGGAAAAAATAAAATAATGTTTTGTTGGACACAAGAATAACTGGCGCCATGTTTTTGCCCTTAAATATGTTTAAAGGTATGAAACCATTAAAGATTTCAGTTATAATTGTTGAATCTCAATACAATACTAGTATTAATATGTTGCAGAACTACAGTCATATAATTAGAGTTTAGAGTTTATTAATTTAGCACAATTAGATGCATGAAGCACTGCGCAAGGAGGGAACGAAGTTCTATAGCGAACTTATACAAGGTTCCACCCCTGTCAAAAAAACAAAACAAAGGACAAGCAGACAGCATGCATGAGCTAAACAACAACAAAAGACAAAGATCAATAGCAACAGGAATTCAAGTACTTGAAACAACTAATAGTAAAAAAACACAAAGAAAGAACAAAAAATGTGACAAAAGCAGAACAATGAGAAAGAATATATAATTAAAGGTCGATAAAATTAAAGGTCGAGTAGAGAAAGTAAATTAGGTTCCTGGGGAAAGTAAAAATTCCTTTAGGTTTTTTTTGAAAATGCATTGGGAGGAGGTGGACCTCAGTGAAGAGTTTAAGTCAGACCAGAGCTTGGGGCCTCTATAAGTAATGTTGAATTGGTGACTTGAGGTTCAGGAGGACGGTATAGATAAGCTATTGTTACTAAACCTTGTTTGATATGAGTGAAAGTCTGTTGTCAGAATAAAGAAATTGTGAAAAGTAATAGGCAGATCTTGTTTCCTGTATATAAACTTATGAATAAAAAGGCATGTTTGATAGGCATTCACCTTATCAATAGGTAAGAGTCGATACTTCAGAAAAAGAGGCGCTGATGGCGCATATCTAGAGGAGTGGGAGATCAATCTCAGAAACCTCTTCTGCAATAAGAGTAGTTTTCTTAGATGAGTCGGATAATTAGCTGCCCAAACAATGTTACAATAATTTAAATGAGGGAACAAGAAACTATAATATAGGGTTAAGTAAGCTGAGGAATGAATTAAAGGGAGAACTTTCCTCAAAATGCCTAGCATCTTCATGGATCTTTTGGAGACGAGATCAATATGATTACACCAGTTGAGGTGTTCATCTAGAATAACCCCCAGAAATTTGGTTGAATTGACTTGAAGGATTTCATTACCATTTATTAGAATTTTGGCTAACTCCTTGGGATAGAACTTATTAATGTTACAAAAGACCATGAAGTTGCATTTATTGACATTGAGGGTCAGTTTGTTAAGTTGGAACCAGTGGGCAATTGAAGAAAGTTCATCATTTGCACATTTAATCAGAGTGGGAAAGTCCTCATGAACAGCGATGAGATTAGTGTCATCTGCGAACAGGACAGGAAGAAATGTTTTACACATCATAGGCATATCATTGATATAAATTAAGAATAGCAAGGGACCCAAGATTGAGCCTTGGGGTACACCAAACAAGATTTTAGATTTTTTAGAAGAAAAGTCATTAAGATGGACAAATTGTTCTCTATTGGTCAGATAGTTTTTGAACCAGTTAAGGGCGGTTCCCGCCACACCATACCTGTAGAGCTTAGAGATAAGAATGTTGTGATCTACCGTATCGAAAGCTTTACTTAAATCCAGGAAAATTCCTAAGGCAAATTTTTTATCATCAAGAGCGTTGGAAATATTATTTACAAGCTGGAGGAGTGCATGTTCTGTGGAATATTTTTTTCGGAAACCATATTGGTGTTTATATAATATATTGTTAATTTCAAAATGTTGAGATATTCTATGAAAGACCAGCTTTTCCAGAATTTTAGATATACAGGGAAGAATAGATATTGGTCGATAATTTCCGAATTCATTAGTGTCACCCGATTTAAAAATCGGGACGACTTTTGCAATTTTTAATTCCTGGGGAATGATTCCAGATTGAAAGGATAATGAAAAGATATGGGTAAGAGGTGGTAGTATAAAATCAATGGTCTCTTTGATGAGGGCAGACTTAATGCCATCATGCCCAGCCGCCGAGTTCTTTAATGCCATGATAATACTATGGACTTCCTGAGGATTCGGGGGATCCAGGTTTAAGAGTGGGGGAAACTGCCCTTTAATTAGGCCACAGGGATTCCCATCAGCTGCCTTAATACAAGATGCCAGATTGAAACCAACATTAACAAAGAAATCATTGAACCCATCAGCCACTTCATTTGGGTTGAAAAGAGTGCCTTCCTTCCCCTTCATCTCTGTAGGTGTGGCTAGAGGTGATTTCCTACGATTTCATAGGTGGTTAATGAGGTTCCATGTTGACTTGGGGTCATTTGAGGCAATATTAAATTTATCAGCATAATATTTTTTCTTAGTTTTCCTTACTAAAGCTGTAAATCGATTTCTGTATTGCTTATAGATTTCTATATTAGTAGGAGAAGGATTTATGATTGATTTTCTATAGAGTTTGTTTTTTTTTCGAGAGAATTTCTTCAGATCTTCTGTGATCCAGGGCTTCCCCTTGGAGGATTTTTTGTTAGAATTCATATTTATCAGAGGGAAAGATGCCTCTATAGCCACATTCATGAGTGTTAAAAATGAGTGATAGGCTTCATTGACATCGTCCGACCTTAAAACCTCATCCCATGAGATGGAACTGATGACTAACTTAAAGGATTCATGCAACAGCTGAAAAAACAGTTAAACACTAACCCAAATCAATATCGGAATTGAATCGAATCAAATCTTGATAATCGATTCTGAATCTTAAGAATCGATTCTTGACATTTGAATGGATCCCCAGCCGTGCTTGTAAAAGGGGCTGAACCTGATCAATAAATCCTGTCTTTGTTGTTCCACAGAAGTCAGAGTTCCAGCTCCACCTTCAGCATCCACATCTACGCCGTCCTGGACAGGAAGTTCAAGTTTCGGCAGGAACACGACACCCTGGCGCTGTTTTATGAAGGCGGAAATCAAGACTTTGAAATAACACACTTTGTGTGAGTATTAATAACATTTACGTTTCTGTCAACTCTAACTATCGTAATATAAGAGAGCAGCGATCTGCTTTTATTTATTCACTAAACACGAGTTATACAATTTTGACTCTAAAATATTATATGGTTGGACCATAAAACTCCCAAATACGGGTCCCTCGTTTGGCTCATCTGGGGGTCGGAACGTTGGCGGGTCACTCGCTAAACTACGACACATCCAAACAAATACAGCGGACTATTATAGTCTTGTTCTATAGCTGCAACTATGACTACTGACTCTAACACACTAGAGTTTACACTACCTAGAGATTTACCAACACCAGCTAGAGGTTTACTAAACACTAACTATAGGCTTTACTAAACAGAAAGGTTTTAAGTTTAGTTTTAAAGGTGGAGGTGGTGTCAGCCTCCTTAACCCAGATTGGAAGTTGGTTCCATAGTAATGGTGCCTGATAGCAGAACGCCCGCCCTCCAAATCTACATTTAGATACTCTAGGAACTACGAGTAAACCTGCACCCTGGGAGCGGATAGCTCTGCCAGGAACATAAGGCACTATCAGGTCTTGTAAATACTGCGGAGCTAAGCTGTTTTGGGCTTTATATGCAAGTAATAAAATTACCAGCAAATTTACCCTGTTAATACCAAATGAGTTGGTATTAACACATCAGTCAGTCAGGAACTTTGTCATATGGCATTCCCGTGGTTCAAGTCTGTGGTGAGGCCAGTTCAAAGGTGTGGGCCCTGCAGGGGGTGGAAGCTGGGGCTTCACGTCAGCAACGGTGTCACAATGCCTCAACAAGCTTGATCGTTGTTTGTACAATAATCCCTATTTCCTGTGTAGTGGAGTACAGAAGCTCGGGTACCTGGTTGAAGCAAGACTTGACATCGAGGAAAGCATGAGAGGCTATTCCGTACACTACTGGTACGGTGTGAAACAAAAAAATAAAGAGGTTTCTGCAAGTGCTTGGAGATTCCTTCAGATCCCACTGGACAAGAACATCAAAGGTAAACAGCTCCATCGTCTGGAAAGATGATCACTGTTGGCTCGCATGAACTGACCCCAGATCTATGTTTCATCCAGAGCTGCACGTGTACGAGGGCTTCATTTCCTGTCAAGATACTTTTTGGGGTAGGACCTTCCAAGCGGTTGGTTTTGCGAGATCTAAAGGTGCGGAGGTTTCCGACGCCTGGCAGAGTTCAGCCGAGTTTCTGCTGAAGAGAATCTTCCAGGATTGGACCCCAACAGACAAGCAGAGCAGCGAGAAACTGATTCAGAACCTGGAGTCTTTTATCAGGAGCTTCCGTTCCAACCGGATTAGATACCTGGACAATTCACAACCTCCCGATATCAATGTTGGTCATGTTGATAATCTTTCAAATCTAATCATTCATGATAGCTGGGAGGGAATATGTCAAAAATCATAAAGATTGTGCACCTGGTGACAAGTTTTTAATATTTAGCTTGGTGGTACAGGATGGACATAAGGTTTTCAAAAACCACCGCAAACAAATGGTGACGCCCCCTAGTGGCCGGTTTGCAGAAAATTCAAAATGGCTCCCGCCGAAAAGACCAAAGGTCAGATCTCAGCTTCTCTTAGTCCTAGATCAGGGGTCGCCAACCCGCAGCTCTAGAGCCGTATGCAGTTCTTTAGCGCCGCCCTGGTGGCTCCTGGAGCTTTTTAAAAATGTTTGACCTTTTTTTTCCTTTTTTTCTTCTTTTTTTTCTATTATTCCTTTTTTTCTTTTTTCTTCTTTTTTCCTTTTTTTCTCTTTTTTTCTTCCTTTTTCCTTTCCTTTTTAATCTTGATTTTTCAACTTTTTTCTGGACATTTTAACTTTTTTCTGGACATTTTAACTTTTTTTCTGGACATTTCGACTTTTTTATCGACATTTCGACTTTTTTCTCGACATTTCAACTTTTTTCTCAACATTCGACTTTTTTCAAGTCAAAATTTCTAGAAAAAAAGTTGAAATGTCGAGATTAAAAAGGAAAGGAAAAAGGAAGAAAAAAAGAGAAAAAAAGGAAGAAAGAAGAAAAAGGAAAAAAAGGCCAGAGCGGGAGCCATTTTGAATTTTCTGCAAACCACTAGCCACTAGGGGGCCGTCCATATTTCTTTGCGGTGGTTTTTGAAAACCTTATATCCATATCTAACACCATGCCAAATATCAAAAGTGCACGATTTTCACGAATTCCCTCCCAGCTATTGAGTTTCTCAACCACCAGAATTATCTCCGCTAACAACAGATGTTTCTTTGACAGGTGTCTGGGCTGATTTCAGAGCATCTGCTTCATATTCTGAAAGGAGAGCCGAAAGAAAACGTCCCTGACGGCTGCAAGAGCGCCGGCACTCTCGTTCTGGGCCTGTCGGTGTTCCTGCTCACCAGAAAGTTCAGGATCGAGCTCGGAGTCGACGACTGGGCCAACATGTGTCGGCTCGTGTCGTCGGACGAGGCGATGAAAGAGCAAAACCTGCAGGAGCTGCGATCCACTTTCACCGCTCCACAGTTGTAAGTTCTTTAGGGTTTTCTTTACTTTTGGGAAGCAGGGGGTGCAGGCAAGAACCGTCCGAAAAAATGTGGAAAAACTACGGTATTAGGTATAGACATTTGTGGATTGAGGCAAGTCAGGGGAGTCTCAAAATCACACACAAATCCAGCGAAGTCCACAGACCAAAAACCGTTTGTAAACCAGGTTATATCTGTGTTTGCATCAGAAATACATTTGTATCTTGTCCTATGCAGGTGTGAATTGTCCTGTGCATTTGCGAATCATCCCGTGCGTTTGTGAATCTTGTCCTGTGCGTTTGTGAATCTTTTCCTGTGCATATGTGACTCTTGTCCTGTGCATATGTGATTCTTGTCCTGTGTGTTTGTGACTCTTTTCCTGTGCATATGTGACTCTTGTCCTGTGTGTTTGTGACTCTTGTCCTGTGCATTTGTGACTCTTGTCCTGTGTGTTTGTGAATCTTGTCCTGTGCGTTTGTGAATCTTTTCCTGTGCATTTGTGAATCTTGTCCTGTGCATTTGTGAATCTTTTCCTGTGCATTTGTGAATCTTGTCCTGTGCGTTTGTGGATCGGCGTGTGCATTTGTCACTTTTGACACTGTTGTAGTTCCATACATATCAATCATTTCCTGAAATTTTCTAGTTGAATCTTTGCAATTGTTCCCAGTTTTTGTATTTGTGACTCGGATCATGACGTGGTTGGTGATTCATCTTAGTGCTGGGCGGTATACCGGTTCATACCGAATACCGGTGTTTATTTTTCTTATGATATGAATTTTTCATATACCGTAATACCGGTGAGTAGCGCACACAACGTTGGGAGCGCCGCGCAGCGCGGCGGAACGCAGCGCCGCTGGACCCTGTTTGTGAGGGGACTGTTTAGCCAGTGAACAGTGAGCAGAGCTGGCAGGGAAAAGTCAACAGTGCCGCGTGTCCGCGTGTAATCTAAATCTACCATGGCCTCAGCGTTAGGGCTCGGCCATGTGAGGCTTTATAAATATATGGGCTTTATAAATGTATTAAATATATGAGCGCGGAGTCGGCGAGGAGCTGCGCACGGCGCCGAGCACGAGCCGGGCGCACAGTGAGTCGCGCTGTGAAGCCTGATTTATGGTTCCACGTTAAATCAACGCGGAGCTTTCGCCGCTGGGATTTTTGAGTTATTTATGAAGAAGTTCTGAGTTCCCTCTGAGCAGTACTCGAGTTGAGGGGGGATGAGGGGTGATGTGATGGCACCCTCCCCCCTGAAATAAAAACGGTCCAAATCATCCCCCCCTGAAATAAAAACGGTCCAAATCATCCCCAGAGTAAAACTGCCATCCCTCCTTTCCATCCCTTATGTCCTTTCATCAATGAATGTGGTTTTACTGATATTTCAACATTTAGAGTCATCACCAGAAAAATAACACCAGAAAAATAACTTATTTGACCATTTTCACATTGAAATTTCACTTGAAATAAGTAGGAAAATCTGCCAGTGGGACAAGATTTATCTTCTCATTACAAGCAAAAAAATCTTGTTCCACTGGCAGATTTTTCTACTTATTTCAAGTGAAAATCTACTTGAAAACAGACTGATTTATTGCTTGTGTAGTTGAAAAAATACATGAGAAAAGGACCTTGAAAAAAATAATCGCATTGTAAACGGCATCATTTTGTGAGGCCATGCAAATCTGTATTTATACTAGTGTGGACATTAATGTTTTTCTACAATATTTCGTCCTCATTACAGTAAAATAGGCCATTCTAAGTCAATTTACTGCAGCAATTCCTTTCCAAATCATTAGAAAATGTGGTTAACATCCAGTTGTGCATGAAAAAAAAAATACCGTGATATACCGTGAAACCGATATAATTTTGAAAAATACCGTGATATAATTTTTTGGTCATACCGCCCAGCACTAATTCATCTCAGTAATCCAGAAATGTGATGTGTAATTAGGGCCCGAGCACTGACAGTGCGAAGGCCCTATTGTATCCGTAGGAATTTTTTTTCTCGTTTTTTTATTTTATTTTTTTTATTTTTCCGACGAAACGTTTTGCCCCATAAACATGCCCAAAAAGTCACCAAATTTTGCACGCAAGCCAGGCCTGGCGAAACGGAACAGGAAGTCGGCCATTTTTAATTAATCATGTAATTTTGGCGCAATTTATGCCATTTTCACGTGTCGTACTTTAACAAACTCCTCCTAGCAGGATCCTCCGTTCGTCATAAAACTCACTCGGGAGACACAAAAGACGTTAACGAAGAAAGGTTTTAGTGAAATGGCGTGGCCGTGGCGCCGCGTCAAACTTCACCGTTAAACGGGAAGTGATACTAGTAGCTGATTGGTCCATATTTGATAGATCCTATTTTCTGCTATAACTTTTGAACGGTTTGACGTAAAGAGTAATGGGTGGTGTCATCGGACTCGGTATGGAGTACTTGACCTTCATTGGCCTAAATTAGCCCCACGCCTTCTTCTGATTGGTCGATATTTGATAGTTCCTATTTTCTGGCATAACTTTTTTCCCCCTAAACATGCCCCAAAAGTCACCAAGCCAGGCCTGGTGAAAAATGTGATATTTCATGGTTTGCATTAATGGGCGTGGCCTAATGACTCAACAGCGCCCCCTAGAAAACTTTGTGCCTCAAGCCCCACAATACGGTTTGACGTACATGCACGAAAATCGGTACACACCTGTATCATGTCGCAACTTAAAAAAAAGTCTCTTGGCGCCGAAACCGAACAGGAAGTCGGCCATTTTCAATTACCGGTAATCGTGTAATTTTGGCGCAATTTATGCCATTTCTTCGGCCGTTAATACGGCCCGAACCGTAATGTGCACCCAGGTGTGTTATACATCAAAACGTGCGTCTCCATCCTGCGACAACGCGCATTACTTTTCTCAGTCAAAAGCGTTACCGTGGCGACGCTAGACGCCAAAAAGCGCGCCCCCCTTCATCTGATTGGTCCGTATCTGATAGTTCCTGTTTTCGGCTATAACTTTTGAACGGGTTGTGATACAGACACGTGGGTGGTGTCATCTGATTTGGTTTTGAGTCCTTGACCATAATTGGTGCAAATTAGCCCCACGCCTTCTTTTGATTGGTCGATATTTGATAGTTCCTTTTTTCTGCCATAACTTTTGAATGGTTTGACATAGAGTGTCATGGGTCATGTCATCGGACTCGGTTTTGAGTCTTTGACCTTTGTTGGTGAAAATGTCGGCAGGTAATACGGCCCGAACCGTAACGTGCACCCAGGTGTGTTATACATCAAAATATGCGTCTCCATCCTGCGACGTTGGGCATTACTTTTCTCAGTCAAAAGCGTTACCGTGGCGACGATAGACGCCAAAAAGCGCGCCCCCCCTTCATCTGATTGGTCCATATTTGATAGTTCCTACTTTCTGCCATAACTTTTGACATAAAGATTCATGGTGGTGTCATCGGACTCGGTTTTGAGTCCTTGACCTTAATTGGTGAAAATTGCACGCGCGAGGGCCCGTTCATCACTGCTTGCAGCTTTAATTTGTTGTTGTGTTTATCCAGCATCGTGTTGGGTCTGGTGAACCAGTGCTCCCAGTTCCTGGTGGTGGAGCTGGTCCTGCTGCTCCCCCTGTTCTTCAGACTCACCAGTCCTGGAGCCGACGCAGCAAAGCTCGGGCCGGTTGTGGAGGAGGACGACTGGTCGGGACTCGCTCGTGTCAATTACACCAGATTCAGGGAGAACCTGCAGTCCTGCCCCGAGAAGAGAAGGTGAGGCTGTTACCATGGCAACCATGGTTACCATGGCAACCATGGTTAATGTTGGGTCCCTAAATCAACATCACATAAATTCATAATCAAGGAAAGACACAGAGACTGTTAGAATGATTTTTAAGGCCTTCTGCAGAAGGGAAGCAAAGTCTGAGCTTGCAGAGCAACATGGCCCTCTTGGATGCTCTCGACAAATGCTTCGCTGGCTCCTCCTCTGCATCAACTTTTTATTGAGAATGGGAAACAGGAAATTACCATATTAGGAACAGTGAACAGTGAATGGACAATTGGACGAAAACAGGAAACAGACGGAGGTAACAGACATCGGGGTTAAAAAGGTCACACATGTGACATTTTCAGTTAAAGAGGCTTGTTATGAAGAAACAAACAGACATCTTTAGCTTAAAGTCTTTAAAAAAACACAAAGGTCAAGGGGTCAAATGCCCTCCTGACTAAGACAGGAACTCTATGGTGGTAACAGATGGTCCAACTAACCCTTAGCTAACCTTAAAGACAATGAGACAGCTGTTAACAGAGCATGTGACAGGCATGTGGAAAACAGGCAGTTTTCTAAGCTGACCTACCGTAATAAACCTGATTCTGATTCTGATAGTTTATAAGGACAAAACTAGTTCAAAAGTTTGATTAACCTGACAATTAACATGGCACCCCAACCTCTTATTCATCTGCTTGTTTCTTTCTGGACTCTACTGCCCTTACTTTTTAACAACTGGTGCTTTTTATTATTCTACCTCTTTTCTTATCATTTTATTTCATTTTATTTGTTATTTACTGTTTAAAAGAAAAGAAAAAAGTTGAAATGCAGAGAAAAAAGTCAAAATGTCAAGATTAATGTTGAAGTACAATTTCAAGAATAAAGTCGAAATTTCGCCTTTTTTCTCGACATTTCGACTTTTTTCTCGAAATTGTATTTCAACATTAATCTCAACATTTTGACTTTTAAAAAAAAAATCTTCCCCTCTCAAATATTTTTTCTCCTTCATGGCCCTAATACTCTTTCGTACTTGTGCCTTTTATTATTTTACCTCTTTTCTTATCATTTTATTTCATTTTATTTGTTATATAAGTGTACTCTTAAATTAAATACTTGTGCTTTTTGAAAACCGCGCAAAGCTATGGATAAGCTCTGAATGCAGACATTGTGACGTAGAATTGTCAAATGGGTTTAATTCACTGTACAGTGTTACAGATTACTTTTGTAATCCTGTATTTAACCCGGTCTTTGAGTCAATATCACTATAAAGTGCCTTTGAGACATTGTAATTTGTACTCTGTACTCTACTGCCCTTACTTTTTAACAACTTGTGCTTTTAATTATTTTACCTCTTTTCTTATCATTTAATTTGTTAATTGTGTCTTGCTGCTTTTAATTTTTATTATTTTACCTCTTTTCTTATCATTTTATTTTATTTTATTTGTTATTTATTGTTTAATTGTGTCTGGCCGCTTTTAACCCTTGTGTTGTTTTCGGGTCAAGGGAGGGGGAAGAGAAGAAGGGAGAAAGAAAGAAAGAAAGAAAGAAAGAAAGAAAGAAAGAAAGAAAGAAAGAAAGAAAGAAAGAAAGAAAGAAAGAAAGAAAGAAAGAAAGAAAGAAAGAAAGAAAGAAAGAAAGAAAGAAAGAAAGAAAGAAAGAAAGAAAGAAGAATGGGAGGGAGGGAGGGTGGGAAAAAAGAAGGAGAGAGCAAGAGGAAAGAAGGAAAGAAGGGAAAAAAGAAGGAAGGAAGGAAGGAAAGGAGAAAAGAGGAAGGGAGAAGTAAGGAGAGAGAGCAGGAGGAATGAAGGAAGGAAGGAAGGAAGGGAAAAAAGAAGGAAGGAAGGAAGGAAGAAAGGAAGGAAGGAAGGAAATTAGAAAAAGAGGAAGCGAATAATGAAGGAGAGAGCAGGAGGAAAGAAGAAAGGAAGGGAAAAAAGAAGGAAGGAAGGAAGGAAGGGAGGGAGGGAGGGAGGGAGGGAGGAAGGAAGGAAGGGAGAAAATAGGAAGGGAGAAGGAAGGAGAGAGCAGGAGGAAAGAAGGAACAGGAGAATTAGGTCATTTTGACCCAAAGACAGTACGAGGGTTGACGTTGATGTAAAGCTCTTTGTGTTGAATCGTGCTGCACTAATAAACTTCTCTTTCTGCAGGAGGATGTTTTCTCTGATGAAGGAACATTTATCTGCGGCTGCAGAGAATCCTCAGCTCCTCGTCAGCTGGTTATCTCTCGTCGCGTTTGAGGATCTTTCTGAGTTTTCAGAGTTGACAGAAGTTTCCTCCGAACACGTGATCCAGAGTCTGTTGTACCGACTGAGAAGATGTGCAGAAGAAACGGACTTGAAAAGAACCGGAGAGGATGTGAAGGTTTGTGGAGCCGCATTTTGTAATAAACGTCCAAAATGTAATAACTTTGTCATTTCATTTTGTAATAAACTGCCCCAACACATTTTGTAATACATTTTGCCACATTATGTAATAAGTTATTACATTTTGTTATTACAGATTATTAAATGAAACTTTTTTATTGTAGCTCCCTATAATGTAATAATTTCCTGAAAATGTAATAACGCCAACATTTTGTATAAAATTTGCATTTAACTCAATCGAAAATGTAATAGAACCCAATAATGTAAGAACTTCACCAATAATGTAATAAAATATCCTGACTGATATTGTAATAACATTTTTACCAATAATGTAATACCTTATTACATTATTGGAAATTTATTACATGGTATTCAAAGTCTTCAATTGAACCCAATAGTCATTCTGATGTTTCAAATCCAGCGTATAAAACATTCTTAGATACTTAAAACACAAAATGTAGAACTCTGGACTAAAAATGAACATATATATTACATTATTTGTCAAGTATTACATTATCAGTTTTGGAGAAAAAAAACCCACCTACAAATGTAATAAATTCCCAATAATGTAATAAGGTATTACATTATCGGTAAAAATGTTATTACAATATCAGTCAGGATATTTTATTACATTATTGGTGAAGTTATTACATTATTGGATTTTATTACATTTTAGATTGAGTTAAGTGCAATTTTTATTACATTTTCAGGAAATTGTTACATTATAGGGTTCTACAGGGTCTAAGTTAATTTCTTTCCCGTCTACTTGCAGCGCGCTAATAAATCCTTAACACACCTCATCCTGAAGGTGGACAAAGACAAGAAAAGGTGAGAATCATCAGCAAAGTTCATAGTCTCACATGCACTGCAAAAACTCCAAATCTTACCAGGAATATTTGTCTTATTTCTAAATCAAATGTCTCATTTTTAGTCAAAAAATCTCATTACACTTAAAACAAGAGTCATTACCAGAAAAACAACTTATTTGACAATTTTCACCTGTTTCAACTAAATTTTCACTTGAAATAAGTAGAAAAATCTGCCAGTGGGGCAAGATTTATCTTCTTATTACAAGCAAAAAAATCTTGTTCCACTGGCAGATTTTTCTACTTATTTCAAGTGAAAATCTACTTGAAACAGGTGAAAATTGTTGTTCTTTTGTTTTAAGTGTAATGAGATTTTTTGGACTAAAAATGAGACATTTTAACTAGAAATAAGACAAATATTCCTGGTAAGATTTAGAGTTTTTGCAGTGCTCTCATGTTGTTGTGTCGTGCTGAACTCGAGCTTGGTGTTTTCAGACTGACAGAGTCTGGAAACGTCGATCCAGCGTTCCTGACCAGCATCGTTCTGCTGAGACACGCCTGCAGGACGGCCCGGATCGTCCCCTGGTACCGGCTCGTGGTTCTGTCCTACACGCTGGTGCTGAAACTGGCAGAGATGCTGCAGGATAAACTGAGGAGAGAGGTAAAGGTCTTCGAGTAGGAATTACTAGTGTCTAAATACAAACTAACGGTTTGTGTTTTTTGTTCTCAGTCCAAAGAGGAAGAATTTGAGACGTTGAAGCAGAAATTGTTGGACAACATGGTTGAAGTGCAGAATGAAGTCAGTAACTGGAGAGATGGACTGTTACAAAAACCACTTCTGAAAGGGGAATCACTCACCTATCCGAGGGAAATTGAGGTACATATTACACCTGTTGATGACCGGATTAAACATGTGGATATATTAAACATGTGGATTTTTTATATTAAAGGGGACCTATTATGGCATCTAATACCTATTTTAAACAGGCCTTGAATGTTTTAAAAACAAGCTTTCAATTGTTTTTGCTAAATAAATTAGAAATTCAGCCTCTGATCCATGTCTTTATCATCCCATTCTCTAACCTCATTATCTATGCAGGATTCTGAGTGGGCGGGGCTATGATAATGAGGCTCTGTGCTGATTGGCTGCCTGAATGACGCGTAGCAGGGGAGGGAACAAAGCCTCACTCTGGGCAGAAGAGCAGCGGCTCCGTCCAGTATTAAAGCGTGTCCTAACTGCACGTGATGAGAGCGAGCGTCAGCGACAAAATCAATTCCATTGCTTTATTTTCTATTGGACTGTCCTAACTAGACGCAGCGACGCGACGCGCCGTTTGAGCTGAACATTTGTCGGACGTCCTGCTTCTATTTTCTTCCTGTCTCTCGCGTTGAAAGCCGGGTGAAAGCGCCGTAGGAAACAGTCATGGATGAGGAACGGCTGATCCAGTTAGTTGAAATGAGAAGTTATCTCTATGATTCCTCCTCATTTCACTACAAAAACCTCAATAAAGTTCAGCTGCTGGAGGGAGATGGACAGAGAGTCCGATGTCACGCAGTGCTACGATAGTCGGACGCTCATGGTTTTATAGTTGTGGGCGTGGTTTGCATTTTGGTTACGTAACGAAAATGCACAGAATCTTATTGTCTCGTAGATCCACATCACACTGGACGATCATCCGGGCGGCTGTACAGACACTGCAGAATTTAGTTGCTTTTCTCATTCTCTGAGTTGGTAGGGTGAGGGGAGACCACTTTATATATGTTAAAGCAAGAAAAAACCTGCTTTTCAGAATAGGTCCCCTTTAAACTCATCCATTGATTAAATTAAGGCAAAGGCTATTTACACCCTGGTACAAATAGCAATGCATGCTATTTACAACCGGGTGCAAGTACTGATGCAAAGGCTATTTACACCCTGTTACCAATATCAATGTAAGCTATTTGCACCAATGTATTATTAGAAAAAAAAATGTTAAAAAAAATATTTATATATAAAAAAAATGCATCAGCCCAACAGTGATTGACAGGTATTCACACCACTTTTGATAAACTTCCTTTAATCTCTTCGAAATATTTAACAATTACATAAGAGCAAAAATTGTTCATACAAATTTGAAATGAAATTGCGCCTTCCAGTGCAGACACGTTGGTGCGCATGCGCATGGGCAAGTGAAAAGGCGCCTTATCTGTTGCAGACGCGGTGGTGCACATGCGCACAGGAAACGCATTTGTTTCAAGGTGTGAATAGCTCAGCTGATGGGGGCTTGCTATTTGTACCCTGGGTGCAAATAGTCACTCCGTTAAATTACCGTATTTTCGCGACCATATGGCGCACTGTGTGGAAAGGCGCACCCTCAGTTTTGTGTGTCATTTTTGGTTTTAAAACACACATACGGCGCACCGACCCAAAAGGCGCCGTCTATGGAGACGGAGCTGCACACACGCGCGCTGCAAAACACACGCGCTAAAAATACAGCAGAAGCAAAACTTAGTTTGATATTTTATTTCACTTTTCACATCAATCAAACCCTTCAAAGGTTCATATTCTGTTTCTGCATTAAAGAATTTAAAAAAACCACCGGGTTGCTGCACAAACCTGTCTCAGCCACTGATCATCTCCTCATCCATCCAGCCCTTTTCATTTCACTCTGGCTGGAAAAGTCTCTTTAGGGAACGCTTTTCTTTTAAAAATCCCGACCGCGGCGGTCCCGGGTCCCGCTCCCCGTTTGCTCCCTCGCGCTGGACCGGGTCCCGGGTCCCGGTCCCGGTCCCGGTCCGCCCCCCCCCCCCCGCGCTGGTCCCGCGGCGGACCGGGTCCCGGTCCGCCCCCCCCCCCGCGCTGGTCCCGCGGCGGTCCCGGGTCCCGCGTCCCGGGACCCTCGCGCTGGACCCGCTCACACACACGCGCTGTCGGGGAGCCGGTACCGGGTTGTATGCGACAGGAGCTCCGTTAATTCAGCTGCGCCAGTCCGAATTTCCAGACCTGTCTCAGCTTCTTGATCATCATCATCCCTTCATCCAGCCCCCTCTTTTCATTCACCCTTATAATGACTCCGGCTGGAAACCTCTTATGCAAAGTTTTTCTTTTAAAAATCACCATAAGTTTCTGTCCATCAGCTGCGCCAGGCCAGCGCCACATAGCCTACATGAGAATCTGTGTGTCGCACCGCGAATACACACACGCGCATGTCGGGATCCGGTACCGGGTTTGTAACCGACAGATTTGGCTGCAAATCTCGGAAAGTGAAGCTGATCTGACCTGAGACAGACCCCAGAAATCTCTGCTCTTAAAGCGGCCGGGAACCAGGTCATTGGACCCGCTTGGGGAACCAGGAAGTCGGCTGCAGCAGCGACCATCACCGCGCTGCTGCAGCCGCTGCTTTAACCGGGGAATGTGGACGGTTCCGACCGGCCGGCGCTGCAGAACACTCACACACAAGTGTGCTTATTTAAATAGAGCGGAGCAAAACTTAGTTTGATTGTATTTTATTTCACTTTACACATCAAGCAAATCCTTAAAAGTCTTCATCATCTGTTTCGCATTAAACAGCTCAGTGGAGTCTCATTCAGCTTCACCCGCCCCCTTCTCTTTTTACCTTCTCATGGTGGCCGACCTGACATTACCGTAATTCAGGTAATAGACACGGCGCACCGTTTCTTAAGGCGCCCGGCACATTTAAAAAAAAAAAAAAAAAAAAAAGTTGCGCCTTATGGTCGCGAAAATACGGTAATGTGGTCTGACATTTAACATGGTAAAAAAAACCTATCCATTAGAACAGTGGTTCCCAAACTTTTTTTGCCAGCCACCCCTTTTGTACGTAACAGAATTTTCAAGCCCCCCCCCCGACACCAACACAGACACATCTTTTGCATTCAAATGCGACTGCAATTTATTTCATATATTGAACATATGTGCGAAAAAACTGTCCATTTCTGTAAAAATAGATTTTCAACCTGACCAGCTCCCAGATATTTAAACAACAACAATACAAATAGGAGCCAAAATCTGAACATTTGCTCTACAAAAATGACACCTTTAATCCCCACATCTTTTCAGTGATGTGAGTGGGCTTGCTTCATGTGTGCAACACACTTCTTTTTTTTCCTTTTTACTGTACGACAGTATGCATTACTTTCAACATATTTTTTTCCAAAAATAACCAGCTCCCTGAGGAAAAAAAAACAGCATCAACAGCTAAACAAATAATCAAAATGTCAACAATTGCTCTGCAAAAATGTCAGCTTTAATCCCCACACCTTTTCAGTGAGTGGGCTGGGCTTGTTCATGTTACAGATCATCTCAAACCGGGTTGCAGGTGAGAGATTTCCACATGCATTTACCTCAGTAGCACCGGGTAGTTGTGGGGCCTGAAGCAGCAGGTCCTGGTTAGATTCCCGCCGGCCAGACCATTACTTCATGTCATTCCCTGTCTCTCTTCCCCACATTTCCTGTCTCTCTCTCACTGCACATATGTATTGAAGGCAAAATCTTAAAGAAATAAAAAATCTTAATTTTTCTTTTTTAAATTAATCTACCTTCCAACCTCGCCACGCCCCCCAGTTTGGGAACCACTGCATTAGAACATTGTCCACTCTTATCCCCAAAGAAAGATGAATTGTTGTAGTAGGCGGTCTGGGGGATCTCCTGTAGAGGTCTGGAGGATCCTGTAGGGATCTTTGTCGTGAAGAGGATATTCAGGGATGTCCATGGTCTTCATTTTATGAAATATCGTCTTCAATCGTCTCCAGAGAGCCTATAAAGAGACTTAGATGCTACAATTACCTCTAGAGTTAATTGTATTACTAAACTATTATAATAAATTCATTGTATTTCTAAATTATTTCCTTTTGGGGAATATTGAAATGTTATTGGACGGATTTGTACTAAATTAAATTAAATTAAATTCCTATGGAAATGAATTGTTACATTTAATACAGATTTGCCTCGTTCATCTTCCCCAACGATTTGCTTGTTTAAATTTTTGCTTAGTTGACGATGTGATGCGTGAATCCGTGTTTATAATGGAGCGTGTGTTGTATTTTCCAGATGTGGGATGCGCTGCTGACGGCAGAAGACTCTTCAGACGAACTATCGTCTCCGTGGAAACAGATTCAAATAAAAGACCTGAAGAAGAGAATCTCCAAGGTCTGGACTGTTTCCTCGATTGTTTCCCACCTTGTTCTAACGAGAAGCTGCTACAGTTTGACTCTGAGCTGATTGTGTTTACAGGCGAATAAAGAGGAGGATAAAGTTCTGGTTTGTTGCCTGGAGTCGTCGTCGGCCGCCGTGAGGACGAGCCACCGACTCGTACAGAGATGTTTTGATGAGCTTTGCTACGCTGCTATCAAGACGGCGTGCCAGGTTCGGTTTCACGTTCTTTTTATCTTGTTTATCGTTCGTCACGATGTCTGTGCTTGTAAATGAAATTAGCACAAAAAATCTCCAACATTATTTACATTTTGAGCGCTAACTTGAACTTTGCAAGTTATTGAGCGTTGCCCGAACAGCTTCCTGTAAATATTTTTCACAATAAAAGCATTTGAAAGAAATTAATGCTGTATATTCCCACTGAAACGCTAGGGGGGCTCTTATTTTGAAAAGGTTGCACATCGTGTTAATTTTGTATCAATACTGTCGGGTTCAAGATTTCTTATGAACATACAACAAATTACTCTTAAAAGAGTAAAAGAAGGTCATGTGACCATCTGTAGTTTCGGTAGAAAAAGGTCTCGTCCCATTTGAGTATCTTTGTGTTGTTCTTCTTCTTCTTAGTGTTACTGTGCTTATCGTGTTCTTCTTTGTGTTTGTTTTTTTTTAATTATTGCAATTTCAAGTGCTAATTTGAACTTTGCAAGTTAATTAGTGTTCCCCAAAAGCTTCCTGTGCATATTTTTCACAATAAAAGCATCTTAAAGTAATGAAGGGTGCAGATTCTCACTGAAACGCTAGGAGGCTCTTATTTTGAAAAGGTTGCAGATCGTGTGTTTTTATTAAGAGTGTCGGGTGCAAGATTTCTTATTAAAATACAACGAATTACATCGGTAAAGAGTGAAAGAAGGTCATGTGACCCTCTGTAGTTCAGGTAGATAAAGGTCTCGGTAACATTTGAGTAAAATAATAATCTATTTCTATAAATTTCATTTTATTATCACGGAACAAGCGTTGTTTTTTTTAATACTAGCCATCGTCATCTACTTCTTTTCTTCTTCTTTTTCTTAGTGTAACTGTGCTTATCGTGTTCTTTGTTTGTTTTATTTTTTTTACATTATTGCAATTTCAAGCTCTAACTTGAACTTTGCAAGTTAAGGAGCCTCAACAGCTTCCTGCAAATATTTCACAATAAAAGCATCTTAAAGAAATGAATGGTGTATATTCCCACTGAAATGCTGGGGGGCTCTTATTTTGAAAAAGATGAAGATTGTATTATGTTTGCAAGGATTTTTATTAAAATACAATAAATGACTCTTGTAAAGAGTAAAAGTTGCACATTGTCGTCACCCCAGTAATCTGTTTTATTTTGATTTATCTTTTTTGACTCTTTTCTTTTCTGTAATTATCTGGTTTCCACAGTAAGGTAACATGTCTAAACGTTTCTCTTCACAGAGACGACAGGAAGGAGAAATGATGCGAAGCCTGAGTTTGAGGGTGGAAGAACTTCCAGTCGCCGTCGTCTCTTCCTTCCTGGTCGAGTCCGCGACGCGTTTTAGAGACGATACGATTCTGCAGCTGCTGGACCCGCAGTCGGCATGCAACTTCCTGCTGGACAAATGTACGTAGTACTTTACTTACTTACTTACTTACTTACTTACTTACTTACTTACTTACTTACTTACTTACTTACTTACTTACTTACTTACTTACGTACTTACGTAAGTAAATACTTACTCAGTCGGCATGTAACTTCCTGCTGGAAAACTGTACGTAGTACTTTACTTACTTACTTACTTACTTACTTACTTACTTACTTACTTACTTACTTAGTTAGTTACTTACTTACTTACTTACTTACTTACTTACTTACTTACTTACGTACTTACATAAGTAATTACTTACTCAGTCGGCCAGTAACTTCCTGCTGGACAAATGTACGTAGTACTTTACTTACTTACTTACTTATTTACCTACTT
The DNA here is from genome assembly GCF_033807715.1 of Cololabis saira. Classification (NCBI taxonomy): domain Eukaryota; kingdom Metazoa; phylum Chordata; class Actinopteri; order Beloniformes; family Belonidae; genus Cololabis; species Cololabis saira. The sequence goes on along the minus strand of NC_084605.1, from coordinate 3,719,359 downwards.
ACTTACTTACTTACTTACTTACTTACTTACTTACTTACTTACTTACTTACTTACGTACTTATGTAAGTAATTACTTACTTACTTACTTACTTACTTACTTACTTACTTACTTACTTACTTACTTACTTACTTACTTATGTAAGTAATTACTTACTCAGTCCGCCAGTAACTTCCTGCTGGACAACTGTACGTCCTTAACTTACGGAGTTAATGCTTTACGTAATTACGTAATTACTTACGTAATTACTTACGTACTTATGTAACTACTTACATACTTACTTACGTAATTACTTATGTACTTACTTACGTACTTATGTAATTACTTATGTACTTACTTACTTACTTACTTTCTTACTTACATACTTACGTAATTACTTACTTATCTACTTTCTTACTTACGTAAATACGTACTTATGTATTTACGTAATTACTTACTTACTTACTTTCTTACTTGCGTAATTACTTACTTATCTACTTTCTTACTTATGTAATTACGCACTTACGTAATTACTTACGTACTTACTTACGTACTTACTTACGTAATTACTTACGTACTTACTTACGTACTTACTTACGTAATTACTTACGTACTTACTTACGTACTTACTTACGTACTTACGTAATTACTTACGTACTTTCTTACTTACGTAATTACGTACTTACTTAGTACTTATTTACGTACTTACGTAATTACTTACTTATATACTTTCTTACTTGCGTACTTACATACTTGCTTACTTACGTGCTTACATACTTACGTAATTACTTACTTACTTAGTACTTACTTACTTACTTACATACTTACGTACTTATGTAAGTAATTACTTACTCAGTCCACCAGTAACTTCCTGCTGGACAACTGTACGTAGTACTTTACTTGCGGCATTAATGCTTTTAGCTGTTTAACATGTGGTTTCTTTAATATCAGAAACCCATTCTGAGTGAGATTTTCCTTCCTGTCCTCTCAGACGACTGGAGCTCCATCCAGGTGGACGAGGCTGCAGGACAGGTGGTGCTCAGATGTGTGGAGGCCTGGAAGTTTCTGGTGGAGTCTCTTCTGGAAGGAACCGTGACGTTTGGAAACCTGCAGACCTGCCTGAAGTTCAGAGAGCAGTTCAAGAGACTCTGTCAGCAACGTACGAACCTCAGCCTCCCCATACGTCACATTTACTTTCTTACTCTTTCTTTATTTCATTCATTAAAAGAAAACAACAAAGTTTAATATAACTGGAAAAAAAATCTCTTTCCTTGAATAAAAGGGAACAGAAAGAAGACTAAGCTTTTTTTATCTGTCCATTTTTCCTAAGAAATCAAATTTCAATTAATGTAATAATAAAAAAATATAAATTACAAAAAAACACTTTCCAATAAACATAATTTAAAAAACAAAAAAAAATTACAAATTGCGCAATTAAAAAAAACTATTTCCAATAAACGTAACTTAAAAAAAAAGAAATTACGCAATTAAAAGAAAACACTTTCCAATAAACGTAATAAAAAAAACAAAAACTAATTACAAATTACGCAATTTAAAAAAAACAACACTTTCCAATAAACGTAATTTAAAAAAAAAAAAAAAGAAATTACAAATAACGCAATTTTATAAAAACACACTTTCCAATAAACGTAATTAAAAAATACAAAAACAAATTACAAATTACGCAATTTAAAAAAAAACACTTTCCGATAAACGTAACTTAAAAAAAAACTAAAACAAATGACAAATTACACAATTTAAAAAGAAAACACTTTCCAATGAATGTAATAAAAAAATTCCAAAAGAAATTACAAATTACGCAATAAAAAAAAACACTTTCCAATAAACGTAACTTAAGAAAAAAATAATAATTACAAATTACGCAATAAAAAAACACTTTCCAATAAACGTAACTTAAAAAAAAAAAATTACAAATAATGCAATTTAAAAAAAAAACACTTTCCAATAAACGTAATTTAAAAAAAAAAAAAAAAAAAATTACAAATGACAAATTATGCAATTTAAAAAGAAAACACTTTCCAATAAACGTAATTTAAAAAAACAAAAACAAATTACAAATTACGCAATTTAAAAAGAAAACACTTTTCAATAAATGTAATTAAAAAAAACTACAACAAAGTTATAAAATAACACAAAATAGCTGTCGTCAAACACAGATAGTCGTATTCTTTTTTGATTTGAAAGAAAAAAAATGACAATGAAAAAGAAAAACCCAACTAATTTAACAATTATCATGATATTTCTTCATCAAACTGGCTTTTATTATTCTTTTAATTGTAATGTTTGATTTGCATTCTTTGGCTTCTGTATCCAGATTGTTCCAGAAACTGAAACCTTTTACAAAAACACAACGTTCCATTAATGTTGTCCTGAATTTTGTTTCTTTTTTAATTTAATGTAAGCTAAGTGTAAAACATGACATTAATCAGCTACGATGTTGTTCCACAGACAAGAAAAACCCGGGGAGTTTTCCCGTTGATGTGGAGGTCGTTTTGGAGCAGAGAGAGAAAGACCTGAACGTTTTCCTGCAGCGAAGAGAGAAAATGGAAACTCTCATTAAAATGATGGCGAAGATTAAAGAAAGTATCACAGGTGGGTGTGGCTAAAACCAGAATAATTACTTACTTACTAATGTACTTACTTACGTAATTACTAACGTACTTACGTAATTTCTTACTTACTTACTTACTTACTTACTTACTTACTTACTTACTTACTTATGTACTTACTTACGTACTTATTGACTTACTTACGTAATTTCTTACTTAGTACTTACGTACTTACTTACTTACTTACGTATGTTATTATTTACGTACTTACTTACTTACATACTTACGTACTTAATTACGTACTTACGTACTTAATTACGTACGTGCTTTCTTACTCACGTACTTACTTACGTACTTACATACTTACTTACGTACTTAGTACGTAATTTTTTACGTATTTACTTACGTACTCAGTTACGTAATTATTTACATAATTACTTACGTACTTACTTACGTAATTACTTACGTACTTACGTAATTATTTACGTACTTACTTACGTACTTACGTACTTACTTAGGTCCTTACTTACGTACTTTCTTACTTACATATGTACGTACTTACTTATGTACTTACTTACGTACTTAATTACGTACTTACGTACTTACGTAATTACTTACTTACTTACTTACTTTCTTACTTACATATGTACGTACTTACTTATGTACTTACTTACGTACTTAATTACGTACATACGTACTTACGTAATTACGTACTTACTTACTTACGTACTTAAATACGTACTTACGTAATTACTTACGTACTTTTTTACTTACATATGTACGTACTTACTTATGTACTTACTTACGTACTTAATTACGTACTTACGTACTTACGTAATTACTTACTTACTTACTTACTTTCTTACTTACGTAATTACGTACTTACTTACTTACTTACTTACTTACTTACTCACTTACTTACGATACTTACTTACGTAATTATTCACTTACGTACTTTCTTACCTACGTAATTATGTACTTACTTAGTACTTACTTACTTACTTACTTACTTACGTACTTACGTACTTAACTACTTACTTATTTACTTACTTACGTAATTACTTACCTACTTATGTACTTACGTAATTACTTACTTACTTATTATACAGATTTATTTCACCTGTGGTTTTTTCTTCTCTAATATGGTCCAACAGTTCCAGAGATGAAGGATCTGGAGAATCGTCACGCGGCGGAGCTCCGCGCCGTTAGCCTGAACGAGCTAGTGCTAGTTCAGTCCTACGATAGCAGAGAGAACCGGATTAAGGCGGTTCCTCCTCAAGTCCTCTGGTACAAATCCAGTCTGAACGTCCTGAAAATGGAGTCCGACATGCACAAACTTCACCACAGCAACCTGGTCCTGTCGTCCTGGGTCAAACGAGCCACGGCTTTAGCCTCGGCTAACAGAGGTGGGTAGTAACGCGTTACATTTACTTGAGTAAGTTTTGGGAAATGTTGTACTTTTAGGAGTAGTTTTGAATCACTATACTTTTTACTTTTACTTGAGTAGATTTGTGAAGAAGAAACTGTTCCTCTTACTCCGCTACATTAGGCTACGTTGAGCTGTTACTTTTCTTTTATCCCTTTTATCCACGTACGCGTCAATCTCATGACATCACTGGGTGATTGTTTGGGAAAAATGTTTGTTTTTGCATGTTTTGTCACATTTACACAGACTCAAACACACACAGAGTTTCTATGAGTTCATGTTTGTTCTAGTTCTGGTTAAAAAAGAAAAGTACAAAGGCTGGAAATTTTGTGCTACTTGTGCTTAATTAATTTTTTTATTCGATTATTATTTTCTTTATTTTATTATTTATTAAAGTACTTGAATTTACTTTAAGATTATTTTAATTTAAGCAATTTTTTATTTTTTATTAATTTTAATTTATTTTATTGATTTAATTTGCCCGAATATGATAAATAAATAAGCATAATTAAAAAAACTAAAACAAATTACAAATTGCGCAATTAAAAAAAACACTTTCCAATAAACGTAATAAAGAAATACAAAAACAAATTACACAATTAAAAAAAAAAACTTTCCAATAAACGTAACTTAAAAAAACAAAAAAAACACATGACAAATAACGCAATAAAAAAAAACACTTTCCAATAAATGTAATTTAAAAAAAACAAACATTTTTTTTATTCTGTTATTATTTTCTTTATTTTATTATTGATTAAAGTACTTGAATTTACTTTAAGATTATTTTAATTTAAGCTATTTTGTATTTTTTATTTATTTTATTATTTTATTGATTTAATTTCCCTGAAGATGATTATTTTGTACTTTTGTCTGTTTGAATGGTTGTGTTAAAAAAATAAATCAGACGTTACTCAACAGTTACTCAGTACTTGAGTAGTTTTTTCACCAAGTACTTTTTTACTTTTACTCAAGTAATTATTTGGATGAATACTTTTTACTTCTACTTGAGTCATATTATTCTGAAGTAACAGTACTTTTACTTGAGTACATTTTTGGCTCCTCTACCCAGCTCTGTCGGCTAGGCCCGTTGTCCAGACGACGCTAACGCAGATCTGCGAACACATCTGGACTCCTCTGGTTGGAGAATTCTCCCGCGTTGGAGTCGCCATCGCTGAAGAAAACATCACTCTAGAGCAGCTGGATCGGGTTTTACTCGAGTCCGGCGACAACGGTGACGGGACGCTGATGAAAGAGGAGCTACGACTGATGGCGGAGATGATTCCCGCCGCGGACGTGGAGGCCAGAGCTAACTGGCCGGAGCTGAGACTGGATCAGATCCAGGAATATCGACGGTTCTGTCAGGCGGCGGCGGCTTCCAGCACCGTGCTGAGGATCGCCGAGGAAATGGAGTTGACTGGAGACTTCAGTGAAATCCACACCATCAGTCGACTGGTAGGAGTTCAACTTTCAACTGTAATGGTATTAATAATCAGTGAAGTGGTTTATTTATTGCATTTTTTAATTAGGTTTACAGTCACAACACAAAGGATGAACAATCAGGGGGGACAGGGGTCTGATGAGACGCAGGTGTGAACAATCGGGACTTTGCTCTAATGAGACACAGGTGTGAACAATCAGGACTTGAATCTAATGAGACACAGGTGTGAACAATCAGGACTTGGAACTAATGAGACACAGGTGTGAAAACTCGGGGGAAAAGGGATCTAATGAGACACAGGTGTGAACAATCAGGACTTGGATCTAATGAGACACAGGTGTGAAAACTCGGGGGAAAAGGGATCTAATGAGACACAGGTGTGAACAATCAGGACTTAGATCTAATGAGACACAGGTGTGAACAATCAGGTTGACAGGTGACTGATGAGATACAAGTGTGAACAATGAGGGGGACAGGGATCTTATGAAATACAGGTGTGAAGAGTCAGGGGAAGAGGTGTCTGATGAGACAAAGGTGTGAACAATCAGGACTTGGATCTAATGAGACACAGGTGTGAAGAGTCAGGGGGACAGGGGAAGTGAAATGTAAAACAACACACAAGCAAACACTTTCAAAATAAAACTAGCCATAAAGTGAGCAGCTAAAAGAACAGATAAGCCAGAGATTAAACTAAACTGGAGAAGAAACTTCTTTTAATCAACGTTTTTTATTTAAAAAAATGCACAAAATGTATATATTATATACATGTATTTAATTTTAAGAACAGTCTTAATAATGGTAAAGTAATAAATCAAGACTATAATAAAGGAAAACTTCACTTGCCTTTCAACATTTGAGAGAGGAAATAATCGCATGTACTTTAGAGTTGGTCACTTCAGAGGAATAACAGGACAATTTGAACTAAGGAAATTCTGAGTCAAACTTTTTATAGAATCAATAAAATAGTATTAAATGCTGCTGCCACTTTACCTGGATCACTGGTCACATTTCCTTCTATATTTAGTTCAATTGTTCTATTACTCTTGTGTTTCTCTGTTAATTTCTTCAAATTCTGCCAGATTTCTTTGGTATTATTGGTATTATTTAACGGTATTGCATCAATCGTGTTCTTGCCTCTTTAACAGGATGAAGACACGTTTAAGCAGGAGACGTCTCTGAAGGTCCTCGGGTCTCTCAGGGACCGCTTGCTCGATGCCCGACGGCAGCTTTCCTCCGTCACCAGGACACAAACGGCTTGTCTGGACGAGTTTCTCACGAGTCAAACTCTGGTCGTCTGGGTCAAAGAGAATCTCCGAGGTACGAAGCCAACAATCCTAATAACAACTAGAACATTTCAGGAAAGGTTGATGATTGACTGCCCATTCGTCCCCTCTTGCTGCTTTGGTTTGGGGCTGTAGGGGTTGTGTAGTGGTTGTGTAGCGGTTGTGTAGAGGTTGTGTTTAAGGTTGTGTAGAGGTTGTGTAGAGGTTGTGTAGAGGTTGTGTAGTGGTTGTGTAGTGGTTGTGTTCGGGGTGGTTCTATGTCCGTTTGAGGTGTTTACGGTTGTATTGTATTGTGTGGTTTAGGATTGTTAATAAACCACAGCCCCGGCTTCGGGGTTGTGTGGTTTATGGTGATTAATAACGGCCAAGAAATAGTTTAGGGTTGTTAATAAACCGTTAAAGTAGGGCTGGGCGATATGGCCTTTTATTAATATCTCGATATTTTTAGGCCATGTCACGATACACGATATATATCTCGATATTTTGCCTTAGCCTTGAATTAACACTTTGATGCTACAATCACACCAGTATGATGATTCTATATGTCTAAATTAAAACATTCTTGTTCATACTGCATTAATATATGCTCATTTTAAACTTTCACGCAAAAAGGGGGAATAAGTCAAATTTACCAAAACTGTATTTATTAAACAGTTACTAAGCAGTGAGTGGCACAAACATAAAAAGTGTAATTTCAAAATAGAAACTGCACGTTGCATCTCTGACTCCCCATCTGAAGAACATCTGCTAAGAACATGTTCTGGTCCCGTTTTACCAGGATGACCTGGTTTTACCCGGTTTTACCTGGTTTTACCTGGATGACCAGGTTTTACCTGGTTTTACCTGGATGACCAGGTTTTACCTGGTTTTACCAGGTTTTACCAGGATGAGCTGCTCTGAGCAGCAGGGGCCCCTTAGAGCACCTTTATATTAAATTGTAGGTGCAGGGACTGCAATGTTTCATCCTCTCCTCCTTTACTTTGCATCACTTTCACTTATTGTTAGAAATATGATGTCATATACTGTAGTCTTGTTTGACTTTTTTCCAATGATAGTGATTGATTTCATGTGGCCACATTTAAGCAACACTAGGTGACGTTTCTCAGTTCTGGAAGAGAAAATCCTGAATTATGGTTCCGCGTTAAATCAACGCAGAGCCTACGGCGTAGGGTACGCGGCGACTCACACTTACGCCGTAGGCTCTGTGTTGGTGTAACGCGGGACCATAAATCAGGCTAAAGGCTTGGCTGCGCGTGTCGCGCTAAGCGGCTCCTCGGCTCTCCACAGAGCGCGTAGCAACTGCGCAGATGAGCTCACGGCGCAAACAGGCCGAGTTTGGGAAAGTTAAAGCGGGGTGGAAGTGAGCGGCGGTCCCGGACAGCAGCGCCGACACCTGCAGCTGGTCGGGGGCCAATGATAATGCACACACGACAACGCGTGACTGACATGTGTAACAGGGTGCACTTGTTTTATGTCTCAGAGAAGGAGAGACGAGACGAGAGAGCGAGAAAAGCCTGTAATTTAATGCCCGCGGCTAAAAGCAAAATGCGTGAAAATTTATACTCGAATATGCACGATAGAGTTATTTTGTACATCGCACAGAGTAGAAGCAGAGATACATCGGCTATCCTCGATATATCGCCCAGCCCTACGTTAAAGGTTGTTAATAAACCTTTGGGGATTGGGCCATTAGGCAGGCATTTTGACTTAAAATTTCCTTAAATCACAGCTTCATGAAATTTGAATATGTTGAAGTCCACAGCGTGCCGAGTCGGGAAACATTTGTACGATGTCTTTACGATAACCTGTTGCTTAGCAACAAGCATCCAAAGTCAAATGGAATGTTTTTTTAAAATTGAAAGTTTAATATCGCAAAAATTCTAATAATTGGCATTAGGGCTGCACGATTAATCGTTAAAAAATCGCGATCTCGATTCATGCTTGAACACGATCTCATTTCCAAATGACGACGATTTAAAAAAAATTTTTTTTTTTTTTTTTTTTTTTTTTAAAGATGGCTGCATTAAAAAAAAGGACTAGGCCTATGTTCTAGGTTGTTGTAGTCCTGTCATGGTCAACTATCATGTTGTCATGTTTGTTATATTTTGTTAATGATTGTGGATTACATTTGGAGAAACATCTACCTTTCTCATCACCTGACACATATTGCACATAAATATTGTTAAAATTGTTATTGTTAAAATTATTTAAAGACAAGAGAGATGTTTATTGTTTTTATGTTCAATGTCAGCTGTTACAGCAAAAAGCAGCCAGAGGAATAATTTGTTGCCTCAGAACTACAGGATCTGTTACAAGTCCCCTTTCTGAAAGGGTGTTCAACTCAGGGAGGAACAAATATTGTTAAATTGTTATTATTGTTTAAATTATTCAAAGGTTTGTGTAAAGAAGACAAGAGATGTTTATTGTTATTATATTTTTGTTCAGCTGTTGCAAAGTTAAAGTAATAAGTGCAATAAATTTTATATTGGAAAAAAATCGTGAGAGAATCGTGATCTCAATTCTAAGCAAAAAAATCGTGATTCTCATTTTGTCCAGAATCGTGCAGCCCTAATTGGCATAATGAGGTTGCACGGTCCTTTAGTGCTAATCGGGCCCAGTGTTTGTAAATTTGAACGATGTCTCTAGGATAAAGTTCAGCCGAGCAATAAGCGTCCAAATTTTCGCCTTTTTTATTGCTTTTTGGCATCTAGCGTTGCCACGGTAACACTTTTGACTGAGAAAAGTAATGCCCATCGAGGCACGATGGAGACGCATCCAACGATGTATGCCATGCATTGGTGCAACGTTGCGGTTTGGGCCGCATTAACGCACGAAAAAGCCTGCAGAATAATAAGAAGAAGAAGAAAAGGGAAACCTTTTCTAGATACTATTATATCGCCTTAATTTTTCAGGTTTTCTCGGGCGTGTTTTATTTTTTGGGGATTTTTTTTTTCCACATCAGAGCGGGGTCATGCTTAGGGTTGCCACCCGTCCCGTAAAATACGGAATTGTCCTTTATTTGAGAAAAAATGTTGCATCCCTTATTGAACTAATACGGGACTCGGGCTTCACCTCCAGGTAGGAGTTGGGAATTGGGAATTAAAAGTTGCATTCCGTATTGATCCAATATGGACATATATTATGCTCTTATTTATTGATGTCATAATATACAGGTGAAGGTCGGAAAATTTGAATATATTGCAAAACGTCATTCGTAGTAAATGTAACTAAAGGTGAAACAAATATATTATTTCCCACTACATGCAAAGTGAGATATTTCAAGCCTTTAATTGTTATAATTTTGGTGATTATGTCTCACAGTTTATGAAAACCCCAAATAAAAAATGAATAAGAGACTATTTTATGAAATCAATAAACAATTCCATCATCAAAATTATAACAAATAAAAATTTAACATATCTTGTTTTGCATGTAATAAGACTAGGTAATATATTAGTTTCACCTTTTAAGTTGAATTATTGAAATAAACTAACTTTTACACCATATTCTAGTTGAATTATTGAAATAAGTTAACTTTTACACCATATTCTAGTTGAATTATTGAAATAAATTAACTTTTACACCATATTCTAGTTGAATTATTGAAATAAATTAACTTTTACACCATATTCTAGTTGAATTATTGAAATAAATTAACTCTTACACCATATTCTAGTTGAATTATTGAAATAAATTAACTTTTACACCATATTCTAGTTGAATTATTGAAATAGGTTAACTTTTACACCATATTCTAGTTGAATTATTGAAATAAATTAACTTTTACACCATATTCTAGTTGAATTATTGAAATAAATTAACTTTTACACCATATTCTAGTTGAATTATTGAAATAAATTAACTTTTAAACCATATTCTAGTTGAATTATTGAAATAAATTAACTTTTACACCATATTCTAGTTGAATTATTGAAATAGATTAACTTTTACACCATATTCTAGTTGAATTATTGAAATAAATTAACTTTTACACCATATTCTAGTTGAATTATTGAAATAAATTAACTTTTACACCATATTCTAGTTGAATTATTGAAATAAATTAACTTTTACACCGTATTCTAGTTGAATTATTGAAATAAATTAACTTTGCCACTACTTGGCATGCTCATATTAATGTTAATGCTCTCACTAAATCCTCCCCCCGGCTCCGTTTCCGTCCCATCTGCAGACATGAGTGAGGTGAAGGTTTACGTACTTACGTACTTACGTACTTACGTAGTTACTTACCGTCCCGTCTGCAGACATGAGTGAGGTGAAGGTTTACGTACTTACGTACTTACGTAGTTACTTACCGTCCCGTCTGCAGACATGAGTGAGGTGAAGGTTTACGTACTTACGTACTTACGTACTTACGTAGTTACTTACCGTCCCGTCTGCAGACATGAGTGAGGTGAAGGTTTACGTACTAACGTAGTTACTTACCGTCCCGTCTGCAGACATGAGTGAGGTGAAGGTTTACGTACTTACGTACTTACGTAGTTACTTACCTCCCCGTCTGCAGACATGAGTGAGGTGAAGGTTTACGTACTTACGTACTTACGTAGTTACTTACCTCCCCGTCTGCAGACATGAGTGAGGTGAAGGTTTACGTACTTACGTACTTACGTAGTTACTTACCGTCCCGTCTGCAGACATGAGTGAGGTGAAGGTTTACGTACTTACGTACTTACGTAGTTACTTACCGTCCCGTCTGCAGACATGAGTGAGGTGAAGGTTTACGTACTTACGTAGTTACTTTCCGTCCCGTCTGCAGACATGAGTGAGGTGAAGGTTTACGTACTTACGTACTTACGTAGTTACTTTCCGTCCCGTCTGCAGACATGAGTGAGGTGAAGGTTTACGTACTTACGTACTTACGTAGTTACTTTCCGTCCCGTCTGCAGACATGAGTGAGGTGAAGGTTTACGTACTTACGTAGTTACTTTCCGTCCCGTCTGCAGACATGAGTGAGGTGAAGGTTTACGTACTTACGTACTTACGTAGTTACTTTCCGTCCCGTCTGCAGACATGAGTGAGGTGAAGGTTTACGTACTAACGTAGTTACTTACCGCCCCGTCTGCAGACATGAGTGAGGTGAAGGTTTACGTGGACCTGGCGTCGATCTCGGCCGGGGAGAACGACGCGGAGCTGGACCAGGTGGCCGGTTTCCACGACGCCGTGATGGGCTACGCTCCGCTGCTCTACGCCCTCCGACCTCCGGACGGGTTCCAGGAGTTCATGAGATACGCTCAGCAAGTGTGGGACGCCCTCGGCCGAGACGAGAAACTCCCCGACAAACTGGTATCAATTAATAATAATCCTCTTCATGTTCTTTATCTTTCACTTTTTCATTCATTAACCCTTGTACTGTCTTTGGGTCAAAATGACCTAATTCTCCTGTTCCTTATTTCCTCCTGCTCTCTCCTTCCTTCCTTCTTTTCTTCCTTCCTTCCTTCCTTCCTTCTCCCTTCTTTCTTTTCTCCCCTCGTACATTATTTCCTTGTTTTCTCCATTCCTTCCTTCATTTTTTTCCTTCCTTCCTTCCTTCCTTCCTTCCTTCCTTCCTTCCTTCCTTCCTTCCTTCCTTCCTTCCTTCCTTCCTTCCTTCCTTCCTTCCTTCCTTCCTTCCTTCATTCCTTCATTCCTTCATTCCTTCCTTCCTCCCTTCTTCCCTTCCTCCTTCCTTGACCCAAAGACAGTACCAGGTTTAATGATGTGATGAATGTGTTTACTTTTACTTTTCAGAAAGAGTCGACTCGACTGCTCAGCTGGCTGAAGGCGCTGAAGGAAACTCACGGCTCCGTGGAACAATCCTCGCTGTCGTTGGCTTCCTCTATCAACGCTAGCGGAGTTTATCACATCGGCTGGTCCGATAAAAGCACACAGAAGGTAGGACGGCGGTCTTCAGTGCAGGACAAACCAACCAAGACCTCCCAGTTTTGCCAGCTGAATTCGTTAAAGGTGTATTTGTTCTTTTCAGCGATGTCTGCAGAACATGGTGTCGGTGACGGTGAAAAGTGGCAGAGAAGAAAAGAGCTACAAGCTGGACGACCTGCTGGAGCTTCAGAACAAACTGATGCTCATGTCGTCGAAGGGGGAACACGGCCGGGAACAAGTCAACCGATTCACAGAGGTGAACGCCGTTTAACGCTCAAACAAGATCCAACTATTCATGCAACTATTGAATTGGATTGAATTGTCTTTATTGACATTGTACCGGTACAACGAAACTGGCAGTACAATCTCTTAAAATACAGAATAACAAACCCTTAAAGTGCAGAATAACAAACCCCTTAAAGTTTAGAATAAACCCCTTAAAGTGCAGAATAACAAACCCCTTAAAGTACAGAATAACAAACCCTTAAAGTATAGAATAACAAATGCCTTAAAGTACAGAATGACGAACCCCTTAAAGTGTAGAATAACAAACCCCTTAAAGTACAGAATAACAAACTCCTTAACGTTTAGAATAAACCCCTTAAAGTACAGAATAACAAACCCCTTAAAGTACAGAATAACAAACCCCTTAAAGTTTAGAATAAACCCCTTAAAGTACAGAATAACAAATCTCTTAAAGTACAGAATAACAAACCCCTTAAAGAACAGAATAACAAACCCCTTAAAGTACATAATAACAAACCCCTTAAAGTACAGAATAGCAAACCCCTTAAAGTGCAAAATAACAAACCTCTTAAAGTTTAGAATAAACCCCTTAAAGTACAGAATAACAAACCCCTTACAGTTTAGAATAAACCCCTTAAAGTACAGAATAACAAACCCTTAAAGTATAGAATAACAAATGCCTTAAAGTACAGAATGACAAACCCCTCAAAGTGTAGAATAACAAACCCCTTAAAGTACAGAATAACAAACCCCTTAACGTTTAGAATAAACCCCTTAAAGTACAGAATAACAAACCCCTTAAAGTACAGAATAACAAACCCCTTAAAGTTTAGAATAAACCCCTTAAAGTACAGAATAACAAATCTCTTAAAGTACAGAATAACAAACCCCTTAAAGAACAGAATAACAAACCCCTTAAAGTACATAATAACAAACCCCTTAAAGTACAGAATAGCAAACCCCTTAAAGTGCAAAATAACAAACCTCTTAAAGTTTAGAATAAACCCCTTAAAGTACAGAATAACAAACCCCTTAAAGTTTAGAATAAACCCCTTAAAGTACAGAATAACAAATCTCTTAAAGTACAGAATAACAAACCCCTTAAAGAACAGAATAACAAACACCTTAAAGTACATAATAAATGCACTTAAAGGGCAGAATAAAAAAAACCTTAAAGTACAGAATAACAAACCCCTTAAAGTACATAATAAATGCACTTAAAGGGCAGAATAACAAACCCTTAAAGTGCAGAATAAAAAAAACCTTAAAGTACAGAATAACAAACCCCTTAAAGAACAGAATAACAAACCCCTTAACGTACATAATAAATGCACTTAAAGTGCAGGATAACAAACCCTTAAAGTACAGAATAAAAAAACCTTAAAGTACAGAATAACACACCCCTTAAAGTACAGAATAACAAATCCCTTAAAGTGTAAAATAACAAACCCCTTAAAGTACGGAATAAAAAACCCCTTAAAGTGCAGAATAACAGAATAACAAACCCCTTAGTACACTTTAAAGGGTTTGTTATTCTGTACTTTAAGGGTTTTTTTTATTTTGCTCTTGAAGGGGTTTGTTATTCTACACTTTAAGGGGTTTGTTATTTTACACTTTAAGGGGTTTGTTATTCTGTATTTTAAAGGGTTTGTTATTCTGCCTTAAAGTATAGAGTAACAAACCCTTAAAGTGCAGAATAACAAACCCCTTAAAGTACATAACAACAAACAAGCCATAAAACTCTACATTTCATTGACCGATTCTGAATTCTGCAGGTTTTTGAAGGAGTTCAGAGAGTGGGGACGATCCTTCTCCAAATGCAAACATCGGGCAACATGCTGTTCAGGGAGTTCCACGCCCAAGTCCACTGCTGCCCAACGCAGCAGCAGCCGAGCATCCTGGTCACGATGTCGTCCCTCAAGGGTCAACGGTTGGCGTACCAAAGCGAGGTGCTAGCGCAGCTACAGAAACTCGCCCAGTCCATGGACGCCTGCGAGACGGAGTGGCGAGCCTTTGTCAACGACATGCGCTCAAGATTCGGCCTGCTGAACCACTTCACCTCGGAGCAGATGGTATTTTTGTGCCGGTGGATACACAACGTCTGCAGGCGCGAGGTATCGGTTCCCCAACAGTTGTGGCACTTGCTCTTCCCGATAAACCCCAAGTGCTCCGTTGCGGATATTAGAACGGCGTACGTGAACGCAGCGAGGATAATATCAAGGCACGATGCCCTGGAACGTGTTGAGCATCATGATTCCTCTGAAGAAGACATGGAAGAAGGTCGTGATTTGATTGAGTTTTCCTCCGAGGACGATGAAAACGTTGGCGCCAATTGCGATCGGACGGATAAGGACGTTCTTGAGACCCTTTGGAAGCGATTCAAGCAAGATATGTCGCGATACCTGAGCGAGTCCCTGGACATCTTGACTCTAGGCCACTTCCTGTCCTGCCTGTCGGACACCAATCGGCTGCAGACGATTCGAAGTCTTCCACCGGTTCTCCGGGAAGGGAAGCCGAACCTAGTGCTCTGTCCGAATGAAGAGGTTTTCACCACCACGCTGTCTTTTTACACGAAGAGTCCGGAACAACCGCTACCTTCGGCCGACGAAGTCCTCGTGTGCAGAGAGAAAACCACCAAAGAAGAGGTTGAGATCTTCCTCCGCCGAGCTCTCGGCAAAGGAACCCAACGAGGAGACGGAAAGAAGATTTATTCCCTGGTGAAACCCGGAGTCCTGGACTACGACGTCAGCGAAGCCTTGGTGGAAATCTTTGAGATCCTGGAGAGGAGCGCGAGTCCGAACTACCGTCTGGTTCTGGTCAGTCCGGTTGTGCACCAGCACCGAAGCGTTCCCTCCTACTTCAACAACAGCAAAGTCCAGGCCGGACTGAGTCTGACGGAGGACGTTGCCAGGAAATATCTACGGCACCACTTTACGTGTAGCGCGCCGTCGCAAAACCCGGCGGCGCAGGTTTCTCCGGATCACCTCTCGGTCTGGATGGTGTCGTCGGTGTGTCCGGCTGTAGGTAAGACACGTTTATTTAAGACAATTCTACACATTCAAAGTGCAATTCAACAGTAAATAACAAATACAATGAAATAAAATGATAAGAAAAGAGGTAAAATAATAAAAAGCCCAAGTCGTTAAAAAGTAATGGCTACGGAAGAGGATTAGGGCCATAAAGTCGAAATTTCGTGAATAAAGTCGAAATTTCAAGAATAAAGTTTTTCCGACTTTTTTCTCGAAATTGTACTTCAACATTAATCTCGACTTTTTTCTTGAATTGCACAATAAAAAAAATCTTCCCCTTTCAAATATTATTTTTATTTTCTCCTGCCTGGCCCATATACTCTTCCGTAATGTTCGCATAACAAAAGCAAAACAAAACAAAACGGGTATACCGTATTTTCGCGACCATTCGGCGCGCCGTGTGGAAGGGCGCACCCTCAGTTTTGTGTGTTTTTTCTGTATTTAAAACACACACACAGTGAAATGACCGAAAAGGTGCCGTCTACACACACGCGCGCGCCGCAGAACACACACACAAGCACACAAGTGTGCGTATTTAAAAATAGAGTGGGAGCAAAACTTAGTTTGATTGTACTTTATTTCAGTTTTTACATTAATCAAACCCATCGAAGTCTCATCCTCTGTTTCTGCATTAAAGAGCTCCGCTAAATCCGCTGTGCCAGTCCCAATTTCCTCGCTGTCGGAGTCACTTTCCGTGCCGTGCGGCGCCTCGGAAATGCACGCTTTTGGAAAGCTTGCAAAATAGTCCCAGCAGACACGTTAGCCCACGGATCTACAATCCATCTGCAAACTGTGGCATAACTTGCCCGGCGCTGCCTTCCACTCTTGGTGAAACTGTTCCCCCTCAGTCGTCCATCTCTCCCACGACGCTCGCAGCCTTAAGGCTGGTTTATGGTTCCGCGTTAACCAACGCCGTAGGTTACGCGGCGACGCTCATGGTGCACGTCGCCGTGTATCCTCCAGCGTAGGCTCTGCGTCGATTTAACGCGGAACCATAATTCAGGCTTCACTTTGAACGGCCGGTTCACACTGACGTCCAGCGGTTGGAGTTCCTTCGTCAGACCTCCCGGAATAACAGTGTTGAGGAATTTATCAAAATCGGTTCATAAGTCCGCTTGTGAGTAGTGAGTTTTATTCAGTAGCCGGCGGTGAGTGGATCTACACAGACCAGAGTCTGGTTGAAATGCTGACCCAGATTGATTTGGCCACAGGGTTTTTATACAAAAGTTCAATCAACAAAAGACAGGAATAAACAAGCCAAGTGAGAGACAAAAAGTAATTTACAGGCAGGTGTGATCTTTCAGTTTGGGACTACCCCCTGAGGAGTCAGGAAGTCCATATATGGTGTCCTCCGTGGATCAAGTCCTCGTCTCTGCAGGAGCTGGAAGTCAAAGCCACGTCCACGGTGCCGTCTCAGCAGGGATGCAAGACGCCGGAACTTGTGTGACAATGGGTCAAGCGGGGGTATGAGGCTGGGGCAACTTGCAAGGCGTCGTTCCCCTGCAGGGGTTTCAGGAAACTGGAACTTGCATGGCAATGCGTCTCGACAACAGCAAGCGCAACGTTCATATTTTTCACTTATTTTTTTACACTGTCTGTGAGATGGGCGCGCTTAGAATCACAGATCAGCAGCGATGGTGATGTGTGGAAAAAAAACACCGGGTCGCTGCACATACACCTGCCTCATCCACTCATCATCATCCCTTCATCCATCCAGCCCTTTTCATTTGCCTTTATAATGACTCCGGCTGGAAAGGTCTCTTTAAGCAAAGTCTTTCTTTAAAAAATCACCATAGTTTCTGTCCAACCAAGCACATTAGTGAACGATGAATTCTCATACCCCGTTGTGCGGATCGCCACCATGCTGGTCCCCGTCCTCTCCACCGTGTGATTCACAGGGATGCCGAAAGTCAGCTGGTCTCTATAGATAATGGTCTCTAACACGTCCGCAAATCACGGGTGATTCACGCGCCCCCTTCCCCCTTTAACTTCTCATGGTGGCCTCAATTACGTCCGCCTTACAATAATACAAGGGCGCATTGCGTCATTGGGCGCGCGGCACATTTAAAAAAAAAAAAAGACGTTTATATGCGCCTAATGGTCGTCAAAATACGGTAACCTTTGTCTAGTCATCATTTGGACGTCAGTTGCTATTTCGAAATGAACCGACGGAATATCCTGAGATCTCTTTTTCATTTTTCTAGGGAAATCTCTCTACGTGGATCGTTTGTTTGAGAAGTTCCAGCAGAATTCTCCGAGGGCACGACACGTCCGGATCCGACTGATCGAGTCGCGCGTCGACGTAGACTCGCTGATCACGAGTCTGTCGGAGAAACTGTCGCCGCTGAGAGAGCAGGACCCGGTTCTGCTGCACATCGACATGGCCGGGGTGAGTAGGCGAGGAATCGTACCCGCTAACGACTCGCTCTGTCGCTGACCCTCCGTGAGAATCCTCCTCCCTCTTCGTCCTGCAGGTCCAGTCAGGTCTGGAGGAGCTGCTCTTCCGTCTGCTGGTCCTGGGATGTTTAAGCGACAGCCAGGGAACGCTCTGGAGGAGGAACGGATCTCACCTCGTCGCCGTGGAGATCCTGAAGACAAACACGTCCCCCGAAAACCAGCCCAGGGAGGTAGACGTGACTCTAATATCCCACCAATACCACGAATATCTGTGTTTTATACGGGTTTTAGAGATGAAGCTGATCAAACCTCAGGCTGTAGACGCCTGAAACTCTCCTTTAAGCTCCACCCACCTCCTTTAAGCCACTTTAGAGGGGGGACTAGCCACTTTAGATGGGGACTAGCCACTTTAGAGCGGGAACCAGCCACTTTAGAGGGGGGACTAGCCACTTTAGAGGGGGACTAGCCACTTTAGAGGGGAACTAGCCACTTTAGAGGGGGAACTAGCCACTTTAGAGGGGGAACTAGCCACTTTAGAGGGGGACTAGCCACTTTAGAGGGGGGACTAGCCACTTTAGAGGGGGGACTAGCCACTTTACAGGGGGGACTAGCCACTTTAGAGGGGGACTAGCCACTTTAGAGGGGGACTAGCCACTTTAGAGGGGGAACTAGCCACTTTAGAGGGGGGACTAGCCACTTTAGAGGGGGACCAGCCACTTTAGAGGGGGGACTAGCCACTTTAGAGGGGGGACTAGCCACTTTAGAGGGGGACTAGCCACTTTAGAGGGGGACTAGCCACTTTAGAGGGGGAACTAGCCACTTTAGAGGGGGAACTAGCCACTTTAGAGGGGGACTAGCCACTTTAGAGGGGGGACTATCCACTTTAGAGGGGGGACTAGCCACTTTAGAGGGGGGACTAGCCACTTTAGAGGGGGACTAGCCACTTTAGAGGGGGACTAGCCACTTTAGAGGGGGAACTAGCCACTTTAGAGGGGGGACTAGCCACTTTAGAGGGGGGACTAGCCGCTTTAGAGGGGGACTAGCCACTTTAGAGGGGGACCAGCCACTTTAGAGGGGGGACTAGCCACTTTAGAGGGGGGACTAGCCACTTTAGAGGGGGGCTAGCCACTTTAGAGGGGGACTGTTTTCTTTATTCAGATAGTTCCATAAAGTGATTCCTTTCACAGAAACACAATGTTCCATCAATTTAGTTTTTTTTTTAAGATCTCTGTTCCTAGTTATACTAGCTTTCTCTTTTTTCAAATCTTTTCTGAATGTTGATTGGTAAAGTTTTCTTATGAGCTTTAAACATAATTTGCAGAATACTATAGTCTACTAATTCATGAAATTTCAACAATTGTAACTGAAGGAATCATGGATTTGTTGGATCTCTATATCGTTTTTTCTACTGATTATTCTTATGGCTCATTTTTGCAGAATTAAAATTGATTGATTCATGTTCACTATTTGTAAATTCCCAAAGTTATTTCGTATTTTTTTAACCATGCATTCAATTTTCGCTCCCTCAGATGAGGCTTGGACTTCTCGACATCCTGCCCACCGTTCGTTGTAGACGCCCTAGAGAAGTCAAGCAGATGCTGGAAAATCAAAGGGTCTCGAGGACAAAGTTCTTGGATCCGCTCATGGACGAGCAAGAGTTCTGCAGCGAAGGGATTCAAAGACCCTACCAGTACTTAAACCTCTACGAGAGAAACCAAAATCTGGACCGTTTCAACTACAAGGAAGGATCCTGCGTCGGCGACCCCGGCGATTGTCTCCATCACCTCCTGTCGCACTGTGGAATGGAAGATCCCTCTTGGAGCGAACTGAGGAACTTCTCCTGGTTCCTCAACGTGCAGCTGAGAGACTGCGAGAACTCGATCTTCTGCGATCCGGATTTCCTCGCCGATCAGCTGCCGGGCTTCAAGGGCTTCATCGTGAAGTTCATGATCCTCATGGCGAGGGATTTCGCCTCCCCGTCTCTGGACACGTCCAACGAGAGTCCAACGCCGGACGTCGGAAACCGCCTTGAAGACGACCTTTTGACTCGTCTGACGGTTCGGAAACGCTGGGAAAACGAGTCGCATCCGTACGTTTTCTTCAACGCGGACCGTTCCTCGATGTCTTTCCTGGGTTTCAATGTGCGGAAAAGGGGGAACGCGCTAAACGCGGTCGATCCTCACAGCGAAAGGATTCTGATACAGCGCGTTATGACACAAGAGGTTTTTCAAGGTTTACAACGGCAAGGGATTTCTCTCACCGAGGACTTCGATCAGCTGCCCAGGTCGGACAAACTCAGACGGATCTCGTGCGTCGTCGGTGCGCAGAAGGGAATGACGGGCGGGGGATTCGATCCGGATCCGACGTACGAGCTCACCACCGACAACGTCATGAAGATGTTGGCCATACACATGAGATTCCGGTGCGGGATTCCGGTCGTCATCATGGGTGAAACCGGCTGCGGAAAAACAAGGTTGGTCCGTTTCCTTTGCGCGCTGCAAAGGGAAGACAAACCGGTGGAGAACATGGTTCTCGTCAAGGTTCACGGCGGAACCACGGCGGAGACGATCTACCGAAAGGTGCGCGAGGCCGAGGCGCTCGCCGACTGGAACCGGCGGACGCACAAGCTGGACACCATCTTGTTCTTTGATGAAGCCAACACCTCGGAGGCCATTTTCGCTATCAAGGAAGTGCTGTGCGACCAAACGGCGAAAGGGGAACCTCTGAAGGTGCAAAGCGGCTTGAAAATAATCGCCGCTTGCAATCCTTACAGAAAGCACTCGCCGGAAATGGTGGAGCGTCTGGAGCGCGCGGGGTTGGGATATCGAGTGAAGACGGCCGAAACTCAAGACCGCTTTGGCAAAGTTCCCCTGAGGCAGCTGGTCTACCGGGTGCACCTCCTGCCGCCGAGCATGATGTCTCTGGTGTGGGACTTTGGCCAGTTGAGCGATTTAACCGAGCTCGCCTACATCAAGCAGATCGTCAAGAAGAAGGTTGCCGATCACGTCTTGCCGGCCGCCTGCGGTGCCGTCATTTCAAACGTGCTGGCGGCCTCTCAGAAATACATGAGAAGTCGCAACGACGAGTGCAGTTTCGTGAGTCTCCGAGACGTGGAGAGGTCTATGAAAGTGCTAGCTTGGTTTTACCAGCACAGCAACGATATATTCAAC
This sequence comes from Cololabis saira, assembly GCF_033807715.1. Lineage (NCBI taxonomy): Eukaryota > Metazoa > Chordata > Actinopteri > Beloniformes > Belonidae > Cololabis > Cololabis saira. The sequence continues at coordinate 3,697,943 of NC_084605.1, read as the reverse complement.
AACAACCCTTTTCATAGTGAGGAAGCCAAGACATTGAAGTGTTTGGTTCTTGCGGTCGGAGTTTGCTACTACCCATCTCTGGTGGACAAAGAAGAGTACCTTGCCGAAATTTGCGTGCACTTCCCAAGTCCTCTGAACTCAGCGGCGGCATTACAGGACGACATTTCCTCCTGCCAAGAGTTCTTTCTTCGCAACATTGAGACAAGGGAGACCATTGCCAAAAACATTGCGCTGAAAGAGAACGTGTTCCTCATGGTGGTTTGCATCGAACTCAAGATCCCGCTCTTTCTGGTCGGCAAGCCGGGCAGCTCCAAGTCCCTGGCCAAAACCGTGGTCGCCGACGCCATGCAGGGCCAAAACTCCCGCTGCGAGTTGTTCAGGAAGCTCAAACAGGTGCACATGGTCTCCTTCCAGTGCAGCCCTCACTCGAGTCCCGAGGGCATCATAGGAACCTTCAGGAACTGTGCCCGTTTCCAGAAGGACAAAAACATGGACGAGTACGTGTCGGTGGTCGTGCTCGACGAGATTGGCCTGGCGGAGGATTCCCCCCAGATGCCGCTGAAAACCCTCCACCCTCTCCTGGAAGACGGTTGCGTCGACCACGACAAGCCGGAGCCGCACATGAAGGTCGGGTTCGTCGGCATCTCCAACTGGGCTCTCGACCCAGCCAAGATGAACCGAGGGATTTTCGTGTCCAGGTGGGATCCGAGCGAGGAGGAACTCGTGGAGACCGCCAAAGGGATTTGTTCGTCTTCCCAACAGATTCTCTTGAAAATCACACACCTCTTTCCGTCTTTGGCGAAGGCTTTCCTGAGCATTTGCAAAGACACTTCGAGGAATCAGTTCTTCGGTCTGAGGGATTACTACAGCCTCGTCAAAATGCTCTTCGCCACGGTCAAAGCCACGCAACGAGAGCCCGATAAAGAGCAGCTAGTGGAGGCCATCTTGCGCAACTTCAGCGGACAGCCGCAGAGCATGGACTCCGTCGCGTTTTTCCGAGACGTCCTCCAAGATCTCACCGAAGTTCCCCGACCGAGCACCTTACAGATGGTGAGGAAAAACCTCGATCCCGGCGCCGGCGAGGAAAGCCGCTACCTCCTTCTACTGACCACCAACAACGCAGCTCTCCACATCCTCCAGCAAAAAGTCTTTGCGAGCGGAGGCTACCCGATGCCCGAGATTATTTTCGGTTCGGGATTCCCCAAGGACCAGGAGTACGCCCGAATCTGTCGCAACGTCAACCGGGTGAAGGTGTGCATGGAGACCGGCCGCACCGTCGTCCTGCTCAACATGCAGAATCTGTACGAGAGCCTGTACGACGCCCTGAACCAGTACTACGTTTACCTCAGCAAGCAGCAGTACGTCGATCTGGGTCTCGGCTCGCACAGGGTCAAGTGTCGCGTTCACGCAAACTTCAGGCTGGTCATCGTGGAAGACCAGAAGAAAGTCTACGAGCACTTTCCCGTGCCGCTCATCAACCGGCTGGAGAAACACCGGGTGGATCGCAGCACCGATCTGGAACCGTGGCAGCGAAGGGTTCTGGAAAAACTGAAAGAGTGGGTTAGGGACTTCTCGGGCGAAGCCGACGAGGATTTCAAGTTATCTGACATTTTCGTCGGCTTCCACGACGACGCGTGCGCTAGCGCTCTGTTGACAGCACTCGAAACGAGAAGACGCCGATGTCAGGACGAACCGAAAACACTTGATAACAAGGTGGACGATGATCAATTTGTTGACATGGACATTGATGAGGAAGATCAAACTTCCGAAAAAATGGACTGTGAATCTATCGACGTAAACGAGGATACGCTAGCGACGGAAGAAGAGGAAGTCTTGGAACGAGCCAAGCACCTGTTGCTGGACTGCGCAACCCCCGACGCCGTCGTTCGGCTCAAGAACTCCGACTTGTCCAACGAGGAGAAGGAGAAACTCCAGAGACGCTACTTCTCGCAACAGCATCACCACTCGCTTGGAGATTTCCTGGGCGACTGCCGACGAGAGAATCAGGGGTCTGTCAAGTTTCTGGAGGTGAGACGCAAAACATGACGAAATAAGAACGATATCTATCCGTCACGAGTCATAAGTGTTTGACGTCGGTTTCTGTGTTTTGGTTCTTAGATCACAACGTTCTCCAGTTTGTTGACTAGAGCCGATGTGAGGGTCGTGGCCAACGCTTTGGGAATGAAAACCGACAGGATCCTCCTGCTGTCGCTGCACCAGTTTGATACTGAAGTTTCCTTCTGCAACAAAATACGGTGCGAACTTCACACAATAGTATCGTCCATTTCTTAATCCTCAAATGCTCAACAAATGTTACATAGTTGAACTTTCAGGTCATTTGTTTACTTATGTATTTGGTCTGGTCTTTGAAAAAGATCCATTCATCCATTCACGCATCCATTCAATTAATTAAAAAAGTGCCCTAAGATAATTTTTTTTGACAAAAAACCAACCAAAAGTGTTATTTGTGTATCTGTACAGGGGTTTTCTCCAGGATATCAGCCAGTCTCTCCACATGCTGATCATCCAGATGGACCTGGAGGAATCCCAGTGCTCCGACGAGCTCATCGCATCAGCAAAGTCCGTTCCACACTTAATTATTTTATACATTTAGTAAGAAATGAACCTGCTAGTGTAACGGGTCTTTTTATCCAACAGGTACTGCACCATGAACTGCATCGTATCAGCCAACGGTCGGGCCTGTTGGGTGATTTTCATGGTGAAGGTTTCACGGATCCCGACTCAGTCCCAGTACATCGGTTTCCAGGGAGGTGAGGGACTCCGTTTCTAAGAGTATTGATAAAGTAACACTGATCGGTGGCTTTATAAGCTTGTTCAACTGCTTGGCAGTAACTCGTTTAGCTATAAAGGCATAGTCAAGGTAAATCTGCTCAAGTTCAAATCGAGCATCAGGATGGGGAAGAAAGGTGATGTAAGTGTCTTTGAAGGTGGTAAGATTGGATGTTACAATCAGTACTGGAGTTGAGGGGGGGATGAGGGAGGATGGCATCCCCCCCTGAAATAAAAACGGTCCAAATCATCCCCCCCTGAAATAAAAACGGTCCAAATCATCCCCCCTGAAATAAAAACGGTCCAAATCATCCTCCCTGTAAAACTGCCATCCCTCCTTTCCATCCCTTATGTCATTTCATCAAGTAAATTTTCACTGGAAATAAGTAGAAAAATCTGCCAGTTGAACAAGATTTATCTTCTTATTACAAGCAAAAAAATATTGTTCCACTGGCAGATTTTTCTACTTATTTCAAGTGAAAATCTACTTGAAACAGGTGAAAATTGTTGTTTTTTCCAGTGATGAGTCTTGTTTTAAGTGTAATGAGATTTTTTTACTAAAATGAGAAATTTTAACTAGAAATAAGACAAATATTCTTATTAAGATTTTGGCTATTATTTATAATATATTATTTGTAATCAGCACAAATTATCTGTCCCCATATGATCAAATCCACCATCCCCCCTGATTCTTTTTTACAACTCGAGTACTGCTTACAATCAATTCAGAAACTGCTTGGGTTTTCACAGACAGTTATCTTTTGCGTTTATAATACTTGTAAAAACCATGTTGTGTGTTTTGCGTCGCAGGATTCTGGAGTTCGGTTCACATCGACGACCTGAGAGAACCAGAGGACATGAGTCTGAACCTGCAGGATTTCTGTGGAACGTTGATGAGCAGCCTGTTGAAACCTGCCCCGCCAGCGCCAGGTAGGACCAACCCCCAGCTGGGCTGGAACCGGGACCTAAAGATCGCAGCCCGGCCACAGCAACGGGAAGTTATCCATAATAAAGGCCTATCTTTACTTTCTTTACAGCCCATTATTCATAACATTAAACTTAAACCTCTTGAGGTGTCAAACCTTTAATCACAACTGTAGTCAAAATACAACAATGAAAGTAATAATAATACTAATAATAATAATAGCAATAACAATAATAATAATACTAATATAATAATAACAATTATTATTATTATTATTATTATTATTAATAATAATAATACTAGTATAATAATAATAAAAAATAATAACAACAATAATAATAATAATAATTATAATAATATTAATAATTACAATAATAGTAATAATAATATAACAATAATATAATAATAATAATAATAATAAATAGTAATAATAACAATAATAATAATAATAATTAGTAGTAATAAATAGTAATAATAACAATAAAATAATAATAATCATAATAATGATAATAAAGATAATAATAATAATTAAAGCTGCAAGCAGCGATAAACTGCCCTCCACCCTTGTGCACGTTCAGGCTGCAGTGGAAGCTTGTATGACTTGTATGTAGATTCTTCAGACCTGGACATTTAGCAGATGACACCACCCACGACTCTCTATGTCAAACCATTCAAAAGTTCTGGCAGAAAGTAGGAACTATCAAATATCGACCAATCAGATGAAGGGGGGGCGCGCTTTTTGGCGTCTAGCGTCGCCACCGTAACGCTTTTGAAAGAGAAAAGTAATGCGCGTCTTCGCAGGATGGAGACGCACATTTTGATGCATAACACACCTGGGTGCACGTTACGGTTCGGGCCGTATTAACGGCCGAAGGAATGGCATAAATTGCGCCAAAATTACATAATTAATTCAAAATGGCCGACTTCCTGTTCGACTTGACTTTTCTTTAAGCTGCGATATGATACAGGTGTGTACCGATGTTCGTGCATGTACGTCAAACCGTATTGTGGGGCTTGAGGCACAAAGTTTTCTAGGGGGCGCTGTTGAGCCATTAGGCCACGCCCATTAATGTAAAACATTAAATATCAAATTTTTCACCAGGTTGGCTGGGTGCAAAATTTGGTGACTTTTGGGGCACGTTTAGGGGGAAAAAAGACCCTCCTTTAGTCGGAATAAAGAATAAAGAAAGAACAATTCCTACAGATACAATAGGGCCTTCACACTGTCAGTACTCGGGCCCTAATAAGAATAATAATAATAATGTTTACTTTCTTTACAGACGATTATTCATAATTTTTCACATACTCCACATTGAACCATTCTTGAGGTGTCACACCACCTCAAGAATATGATCGATGCCCTTTCTCAAATTTCTCAAAACCACATTTCTGAAATAATGAGCTTGTTTTAGAAATGTAACTTTTAGGATCAGCTCAAGTCCTGCATGATGTGGATGTGAGGTTTTTATTATTATATTGTGTTTATTATTCGTCCATCCGTCCGTCCGTCCGTCCGTCCGTCCATCCATCCCTTCTTTTATTTTGAATAATAACCTCATATTCTTTATTTTCAATAGAAAATACCAAAGACGGTGAAAAACAGACGACAGGAAACGACAGCGATGTGAGTTATTATGACAGAAATGTGAACTGAAACGTGAGTTTGGTGTGTTTTTAAGCCGTTTGTCTGCGTCCATGGTGAGTTTTTAACGTGTTTGTTGCGTCCAGGCCGACGTGGCTCGTCTCCACAGCGTTTCTCTGGTCCGGTCCTGCGTCCAGAAGGCCGTGGGTTTGCTGAGGGATCCGGACAACGTGGCGTCCAGAGGGATGAGGAGGATGAACGTCCTGCTGATGCTGCTGGCTGACGAACAAAACCACATCGGAGGTAAACGCTTAGCGCTTTGCTTTCAGTTTTTAAGTTCTGAGAGGATTTTTTTTTGTTTTTGTCTGCATATATATTAATGGTTAATACCATGTTGGTAAAAAGGTGTGTATTTTAGTATAATATATATATCATATATATTTTAATATATCATATATATTTATTTTATTAAGATATATATATATATAAAAAAGAAATTTCATTTTTTTTTTTAATTTATTTTATTTGCTTTATTTTTTATTTTTTTATTTATTTTTTAGAGGGTTTGTTGATCTGCTCAGCTGCGTCATTTTTTTTTTTAAACTTAATTTTTTTTTAATGAAAATTCTATCAACAATTACAGCGTCAGGTTAAACATAATTCACAAAGCCATTATTCTCATATCAATGTCCTTATTGTCCTGTGGGGATGGTGGTGTCTTGCGTAATTACTTACATACTTACTTGCGTACTTACTTAATAACTTACTTACTTACTGACGTACTTCTTTACTTAAGTAGGCGGGCGCGGGCGTGGGCGTTGGAAAGTCCCTGACTTTACAGTGGGTCCCAGACCCTCGTATTTTACCATAAAATACTTTAACACATTTAATACCCCAGGTATTTATCGAGAGGAGTTTCTCTTACCAGTCTCAGATGCCCTTCCTGGCTTGACGGGGACCTGTCACTGGACCTCGGATCGGCGCAGAACCAATTTCCTATTGGCCCCGGTCCTGAAGTCGGAACGGCTGTCGACAGTTTTAGGCGGCTACTTGATCCCACGTTGTCCCGACGCCACAGATCTGGGTCCCGGGTTTCGGCACCAGAAAATGTTGGGTCTAAAATAGCATTACATGAGTTTGTAACGAGGAAAAACACAGAGACTGCTTGGAATGGTCTTTTAACGCACTTCTGCAGAAGGGGGGAGCAGAGGAGTGCAGAGCAACAAGACTCTCATTGAGAACTCCTGAGCTTCCCCAAAGTTCCCTCCTCCTGCATGAGGCTTTTATTGAGAAACTTGACAGGAACTGACCGTATATGGACAGTGAACAGTGGACAGTGGGTGGAAGTGATAACGTGTGATTGAATCATGACATTACAGTAGAATGATTGAACCAGGACAGTCCAAAACCTGAGTAGATCAACATGTGACAGTTTTCAGAAGGACAAAAACAAGTTTAAAGGTTAATTTACCTCACATTACGTACTTACTTACGTACTTACTTACGTACTTACGTACTTACTTACGTACTTACGTACTTACTTACTTACGTACTTACTTACTTACTTACTTATTTACTTACGTACTTACTTACTTACTTACGTACTTGCGTACTTACTTTATTTACTTACGTACTTACTTACTTACTTATTATGAACTTAATTACGTACTTACTTACTTACTTATTATGTACTTACTTACGTACTTACTTACTTACTTATTATGAACTTAATTACGTACTTACTTACTTACTTACGTACTTGCGTACTTACTTTATTTACTTACGTACTTACTTACTTACTTATTATGAACTTAATTACGTACTTACTTACTTACTTATTATGAACTTAATTACGTACTTACTTACTTACTTATTATGTACTTACTTACGTACTTGCGTACTTACTTTATTTACTTACGTACTTACTTACTTACTTACGTACTTACTTATTATGAACTTAATTACGTACTTACTTACTTACGTAATTACTTACGTACTTACTTACGTACTTACTTACGTACTTACTTACTTACTTACTTATTATGTACTTACTTACGTACTTACTTACTTATTTACTTACGTACTTACTTACTTACTTATTATGTACTTACTTACGTACTTACTTACTTACTTATTTACTTACGTACTTACTTACTTACTTATTATGAACTTAATTACGTACTTACGTACTTACTTATGTACTTACTTACTTATTTACTTATTTACTTACGTACTTACTTACTTACTTATTATGAACTTAATTACGTACTTACTTACTTACTTACTTACGTACTTACTTACTTACTTACTTACTTACTTACTTATTATGAACTTAATTACTTATTTACTTACGTACTTACTTACTTACTTATTATGAACTTAATTACGTACTTACTTACTTACTTACGTACTTATTATGAACTTAATTACGTACTTACTTACTTACTTACTTACTTATTATGTACTTAATTACGTACTAACATATATACTTACTTACTTACTTACTTACGTAGCTGCGTCTCATTTCCTCTTGTACTCCACAGCGGAGTTCCAGAGAGTTCTGTTGGGTCGGCTAGCGGAGTTCCAGGCGCAGAGAGAAATCCTGATGGGGAACCCGAAGGACTGGGTTCTGACGGAGGCCAGAAAACCCCGGGCCCTGCAGGAGGGGGGGACTCTGAGGTGAGAATAAACGACAAATTACTTACGTACTTACCTTATCTTTATCTTAAGGAGAATCTTATCTTATCTTACCTACTTACTTACTTACTTTTGTACGTACTTACGTATATACTTACTTACTAAATGCAGCACATTTGGTGATTATGAGATCATAAGAAGTACCTAGCATGTCATTACTGTAACACAGTTGGAGGTTTATAGGTGAAGGTATCTGCACTAGTTCATTTTATAAAACTAGTGTCTTGTGTTTGCATGACTCCGATGCTGGTGCCGCTGCTGGAACTCACAGACAGATACTCTAACCTGATAAACTAACTCTAGTGTCTTTTCCTGAAGACACACGTTGTGGCGGCGTCTCCAGTCCTCCGTGACTCCGATGCTGGTGCAGCTGCTGGAACTCACAGACAGATACTCCAACCTGGACCTGCTCTGTGACGAGAGACTCCAACCTGCACTGATCCAGCTGTGGATGGAAATCCTGGAGGATCCACAGATCCTGACGCTGACGCCCCTGCACAACACAAGGTACTGGCCCGTTTATTTCCTCACCTTTTCGTATCTTCTATATTTATTTGTTTTGCATTTCCTTGGAGCTACTCAACCTGATCAACAAAATCTGTGAAATGCCCGCGACCTCTTACCAATATTTTCCGTGGTGGTGCCACGGAACGACTGAGTTGTTATACATCCGTTATTATTACTATTACTAATACTACTATTATTATTATTAGGGCCCGAGCACTTACAGTGCGAAGGCGCTATTGTTTCTGTAGGAATATTTTTTTTAATTTTTGTTTTTATTTTTATTTTAATGTCAGAATCAGGAGATTCTGATAATTTGCACCAATTATGGTCAAGGACTCAAAACTAAGTCCGATGAACCACCCACGAGTCTTTATGTCAACCATTCAAAAGTTATGGCAGAAAATAGGATCTATCAAATACCGACCAATCAGCTACTAGTATCACTTCCTGTTTAATGTTGACGTTAGACGCGGCGCCGCAGCCACGCCATTACACAAAAACTCACGGTTTTGATAACTTTTCATGGTTAACGTCTTTTGTGTCTCCTGAGTGAGTTTTATGTGGAACGGACTTCTCATTCTGCTACCCTAATTGATAATATATTTACTAATAATTTGAAAAATAATATGGTGAGTGGACTATTAATTAATGATATAAGTGACCATTTGCCAGTTTTTGTTATTTATGAATGTGATTGTCAGAGGAAGAAGGATGCTAATATAACCATATATAAAAGAATGAAAACGGAAGAAACTCTAAATGCATTTAAATGTGAACTAGCATCCCAAGACTGGTACAATGTGTATGTAACAGATGATGTTGACTTGGCCTATGATTCGTTTTTAAATACCTTTACTTCATTATATGATAAACACAATGTATGAAGAAATCTAACTGCACGGATAAGCCCTGGATGACAAAAGGAGTGGTAAATGCCTGTAAGAAAAAGAATATCCTTTATAAAGATTTTATAAAAAATAGAACTAGCGATAAAGAAATCAGATATAAAAGATATAAAAATAAATTAACAGGTATTATCAGGAAATGTAAGAAAAATTATTTTAATACCTTACTAGAAAATAACAGAAATAATATTAAAGGCACGTGGAATATAATAAACAAAATTATTAGGAATAGTACTACTAAAACAGGTTATACAGATTACTTCATTGAAAATGGAAAGGAAATTACCAACATGAATGATCAGGTTGAGAGTTTCAATAATTTCTTTGTCAGAGTCGGACCAAATCTTGCAAAAGAAATAATTATTCCATATGATGAAAGTGTTACAAAACCACAGATTGAAAGGAATACAGCGACAATCTATTTGAGAGATGTAACCAAAAATGAAATTTTTGATTTAGTAAATAGGTTCAAGAATAAAACATCTCTTGACTGGAAAGGTATAGATATGACTCTGATAAAGAAAGTAATTATTGATATTGTTGACCCGTTAACTTATATTTGTAAAAAAATTAATAATTAGGCATTACGTAATTTGGTTGGTCCGATGGGAGGAGGGAGGGAGGGAGGAGGGTGGGTGGGGGTGATGATTGATTTGTATTTTATTTTATTTTTTTTTGTTAATCTATGTCATACAAAATATTATGTTTGGAAAAAGACTATTATGGTTATCGGTTTTCAACTACTAAATGTTACATACACAAATAAAATAATTAATTACAAAAAAAGAAACAAGCAGCAGCAGGTATGAAGGCATTTGATAAGCCTGGAAATATTTAGTTTCTGTCGTGGTTACATTTTGATATAGTGAACTATTCATTATACATAATTTCTATGTATTTAGTGTGATAAAGGAAAACTAAGTATACCATGTTAAAAGTTATATTATAAACACATTGATGTGTTTAAAGCTGCTAGGATCCAGGGGGTGGGTGGGTAATGTCTGGGGTTATGATTTTATTTTCATTTATTTTTTATTTTTTTAAAAAAAAAAAATTTTATTTATTTTTGCTCTTAATTTATGTGTTAATTTTGCATTGTTATACTTAATAATATCGGCATTACCTTTTTTTTTGTTTTTGTTTTTTTTTTTTTTTTTTTTGTTTTGTATTTGTGTTTTTTTTTTTTTTGTTATTACATTTATCTATTCATTTTTTGTTGTTATGTATTGGTGTTTTTTTTTGCACTATGTTGTTTTTTCAGAAAAAGGAAAAAAAGAAATAAAAATTTGATCACAAAAAAACTTATATTTGTAATCTATCATTCAAATTAGGGCTGCACCATTCTGGACAAAATGAGAATCACAATTTTTTTGCTTAGAATTGAGATCACGATTCTCTCACGATTTTTTTCCAATATAAAATGTATTGCACTTATTATTTTAACTTTGCAACAGCTGAACAAAAATATAATAACAATAAACATCTCTTGTCTTCTTTACACAAACCTTTGAATAATTTAAACAATAATAACAATTGAACAATATTTGTTCCTCCCTGAGTTGAACACCCTTTCAGAAAGGGGACTTGTAACAGATCCTGTAGTTCTGAGGCAACAAATTATTCCTCTGGCTGCTTTTTGCTGTAACAGCTGACATTGAACATAAAAACAATAAACATCTCTCTTGTCTTTAAATAATTTTAACAATAACAATTTTAACAATATTTATGTGCAATATGTGTCAGGTGATGAGAAAGGTAGATGGTTCTCCAAATGTAATCCACAATCATTAACAAAATATAACAAACATGACAACATGATAGTTGACCATGACAGGACTACAACAACCTAGAACATAGGCCTAGTCCTTTTTTTATGCAGCCATCTTTATAAAAAAAAAAAAAAAAAAAAAATGTAATCGTCGTCATTTGGAAATGAGATTGCGTTCAAGCATGAATCGAGATCGCGATTTTTTAACGATTAATCGTGCAGCCCTAATTCAAATCAGGTATTTTTCCTAGTCAAATGAAAACTGCTAAAGTGATTCCGATATACAAAACAGGAGACATTCACCTATTCACAAATTACAGGCCCATCTCATTGCTTTCACAGTTCTCAAAAATACTTGAAAAACTTTTTGCTGAACGGTTGGATAGTTTTATAGAAAAGCAACAGTTACTTAGTGAACATCAATATGGCTTTAGAAGCAACAGATCCACCTCAATGGCACTGATGGATGTAGTTGAAGAATTAACCAACTCTATTGACCACAAACAGTATGCAGTTGGAGTTTATAGACCTTAAGAGAAAGCATTTGACACAATCGATCACGATATCTTGTTGCAAAAGTTAGAACGGTATGGTATTAGAGGGGTGGGGTTCAGCTGGGTCAAAAGCTACATTGAAAACAGACAGCAGTTTGTATAGATGGGTGAGTATAGGTCTTCATGTTTAGATATAACCTGTGGAGTGCCTCAGGGTTCAATATTAGGACCTAAATTATTCATTTTATTAGTGATGCACCGATTGTTCGGTAACCGAAATTGTTCGGCCGAAAATGGCAAAAAAAACTTTCGGTGTTCGGTGGAATAAGTGGGAAAAAAACCGAACAATTAATAACGGCGTTGTAAAATAAATAGACTGGCCGCTCCGTAACTGTTGCACCACATAAAGCGTTGGCCAACCAAAAACTAACCACATAAGAATTTTACCTAACATTCACCAGCAGGTGGAACCAAAACAACATAAATCAATCTATTACAGGTTTAGATGAGGAAATCAAACGTGGAAGAGCGTGGAGTGAAGTGGTGCAAACATGTCAGCAGTGTGGAAGTATTTTAGAGTGGCAGAGAATAATACAAGAATGGCTGTTTGCAATGAATGTTCTGCTCAAATATCTAGAGGGGAAACATCTGCAAAGTCTTTCAGCTACAAGTTTGATTTATCATTTGAAATGATAAAAAATGTATTTTGCTAATTTATTTATTTTAAGTTATTGTTCTTTGCTGGTATAATGTCTGCTTGAATATTTAAGAAATGCTGGGAAATTAAAAAATGTTCAGTTTTTTATGTTCAACAAATGTTTTCTACCTTGTAATTTTGTAAAAGATTTTTTTCTTTTAAAAGCCTAAATCAAATTTATTTGATTTATGCAATGGTGAAAAATATCAGTTTCGGTTTCGGCCACAAATTTTCATTTCGGTGCATCACTACATTTTATATATTAATGATATAAGCACAGTCTCAAATATTCTTAAATGCGTTATTTTTGCCGATGATACTAATATATTTTGTTCGGGGGAGAATATACAAAAGCTACTAGAAGATTTGTCAGTTGAGTTGGGGAAGCTGAAATTGTGGTTTGATAAAAATAAACTATCACTAAATATAAGTAAAACCAAATTTATTCTGTTTGGCAAGAGGTTGGTACCCTCAGATATAATGATTGAAGTAAGTATTGATAATGTAAAGCTTGAAAGAGTCTATGATTTTTCTTTTTTAGGAGTAATAATAGACCACAATCTTAACTGGAAACCCCACATGAAACATATTAGATCAGAGTTGGCTAAAAGTATCGGCATTCTAGGAAAAACTAGATTCATATTAAACCTAAAAACATTATACATACTTTATAATTCATTAATTTTACCGTATCTGACGTACTGTGTGGAGATTTGGGGAAATACTTTTAAAACCAATCTTCATCCCATTTATCTAATGCAAAAAAAAGCAATAAGAATCGTAAATAATGTAGGATTTTATTGTCACACAAATGTTTTGTTCTGGAAATTAAACGCACTAAAATTGACTGACTTAGTTGAATTTAAAACGGCACAGATAATATACAAAGCAAAGAATAATTCACACCCCTGCAACATAGAAAACTGTTTAAGGATAGAGATGAATATGAGTTAAGGAGGAACATAATCTCAAACAACCAACAGTTAAAACACTTAAAAGTATGTGTATTTCAGTTACAGGGGTTAAGTTGTGGAATAGCTTGCCAGATAATCTGAAACAAAGTAAAAACATCATACAGTTCAAAAATAGTTTAAAACACATCATGATTAGTAAATACCAACAAGATTAAAGGATAAGACGCAAGAGAGAGAATTTTGGA